>NC_134112.1:84583333-84887916 GCF_040939455.1 Microcebus murinus | reverse complement strand
TTGGTCAACCACACCTGCATTGAGGTCACCTGACCAGACATAAACAGAGGTGACCTGAGAAAGCTTGCAAATGCTTGCAAATACTGACCGACCACAGGAGGACAAAGTGACATCTTGTTACCCTCTTGCCTCAAATATGAACACAATGACTTTCCAGCAGTAGGTATTTTGTTACCACCAGAGAAAGGCCAAAAGAATTGGGTAGAATCACCTATGATTCATTGATTCACTGAACCAGTATCTTCAAACTTCTTTCATTATGAGTAACAATAATAAAACCATATCGTTATCAAGTTTCCTGTTACTTACAAGTGAATAAATTCCTGATTGAAATGCCAATTCGAATTCTAAACATTTAAACCCTGTGGAAGATACAGTACCATCATATATGCCTAAATGTAAATAGTTATCCCTGAATGGCAGGATTATGAGAAATCTTTATTTTCTTCTTTTCTTACCTATGTTTTCTAAATTATTATTATTCTATGAAGCTTTATTTGAGATCAGTAATGAGGATTCATTTGACATCAATACAGGTGTGTCAGCCTCCTTTAATATAAAAGAAAGTTTTTTTTAAAATAGAGAGGCAGGCCATGATGCTGGAAAATAAATCTCAAAATAAGAAGCCAATTTTCTACTTAGAAAGCTATAAATTCAATATATTCCGATCAAAAAACATGGGAAGTGTAATGCAGCTTGACATGCTGATTGTAAATTTCATCTGGAAGAATATATACCAGCCAGTAACATCTTAAAATTAAAAAAATAAAAAAAAATAATAAAAATCATGAGAAAGTTCCTATCCCACAGTTTTCTAAGCCCAACAGAAAACTATTAGTAATTGACACAGCACTGAACTAGAACAAACATGGATCAACAGGTAAATTATTATATAATTTCTAGAGGCCCCAGAATGAGACCCATGTACCTAAGGTGCAGAAGGCATCTAAGGAATAGTAGCCTTTCGTCTCTGTGGTTCTGGTCAGGGCTGGCAGTATTCTTACATGACTTAATTTTCAGGACACAGAGAGGGCAGCTGACCCAAATCTGAGTTTTTTGGACTGAAGATCAAAAGAATCAGTCTGAGTAGACAAAAGGCTCAGGAGCCATTTAGAAAAAGACAGTATATGGTGAGAAGGAATAATGAAGCCAACATGTAGAAAAGAGAAGAAATGAGAAATGGAGAGAAAGAAAAAGAGAGAATGAAACCTGATGGTATCTGAGTTCCTGGTCATAGCTGGTCCCAAGGCCCACTCACATTCCTGTTCTGTGGTTCTCAGAAAACACCCACTCTCTTTAATAATTACTCCATTTAGCTTAAGCTCACTAAGCTGGCTCTTTTTCACCCGAAGTCAAGAAATTCTAATTACACATTTGGAAATTAGGACATACAGTGCAATTCAAATCACTGAAAAATGCCAGAACTGCCCAATAAAAGATGTTGGGACACTCATTTCACATCAGAAAAAAATTAAGTTGAAGTTTACTATCTCATATCTTACACAAAAATAAATTCCATATGGATCAAACAAAAGAAATTGAACTAAGGAGTCTACGGGGGGGGGAAAAAAGTGTTTGTTTTCAATACTAAGGTAGATAAGGCTTAACTAAATTAAAAAACCAAGAAGCAATAAAGAAAACTAAAGAATTAATGACAAAAGCAGTATACTTTTGCATAATTATAGATACTTTAATATAAATACTTTAATATAAAGTTTAAAAAATAAGCAACGAACTGAAAGAAAATAATTTGCTACACGTAGGAAAGAATATCCATGTATATAATATAAATATGAATAAATCAACAAGAAGTGCAGAAAAACAGTAAAGGGATAAGAGCAAGCAATATGGAAAGATGATAACAGTAATATTAAGAAACAAACACCAAATGCAAACCAAAGTAAGTCCAAAGTTTGGGATAACTGGTTTAACTGCTTAAAATCATAGATCTTCAAAGCATTTTATGTAACTACTATATATTATCACGAATTTCTCCTCTTGTGCCCTTTTATCCTTAAAATAATAAGGAAATCTAATGTTGGCCATAGGTAACCCTGGAGGACGGCTGGACCTAGAATTTCCTCCTGTGCCCCTCAGGTTTCACTGGAGGCATCAGCATTAGCATTTCTCCTCTGAGCAAATGAAAGTTTATTAAATGATTTGAAGTGTTAACTCTCTGATTCCACTGAACACAATTTAGATTCCATATCTCTTTAGTGAGCATAACCACAGTCCCTGGGGGGAAACTGTCAGAAAAAAAAATTGAATCTATATTAATTCCCTAAAATTGAAAAAAAAAGATTTAAAGAATATGTGTAGCATTTCTTCGTAATTTGCAAAACTATTGTTCTACATTAAAAGTGGGGGATAGATTAAACACATTTTCTAATATTTAACACACCTCTCTCCCCAGTGCCTCAGGCACTTCGTGAACTTAAAGTATTTTTGTTCATTTAATTAAAAAATTGATTATTGTGATGTTATACATAAAAAATGAATATAAAACAATGTAGCAACTCTTTTAATTTCAAGTTATAGCTGAATTCCAAGAAGCCACAATTCTAATATTTTATTAGATTTCCCTTTTACATATTTTATAGGATTTACATTTATAACAGATTCTATGGCAAAAATGTTTTCATTAAAAAAAAAACCCACCATACCCCTGTCAGAATGGCCCTTATTCAAAAATTAAAAAATGCTAGTGGTGCAGATATGGTAAAAAAGGGAATGCTTATTTACTGTTAGTGAGAAAGTAAATTCATGTAACCTCTATGGAAAACAGTATGAAGATTGCTCAAAGAACTAAAAGTAGACCTACCATTCTGTCTAGCAAACCCACTACTGGATATCCACCCTAAGGAAATGAAGTCACTATATCAAAAAGACACATGCACTCCTTTGTTTATAGCAGCACAATTCACAATTGCAAAGATATGGAATCAACCCAAGTGCCCATCAACTCATGAAGAGATAAAGAAAATGTGTTATATATACCATGGAGTACTACTCAGCCATAAAAAAGAATGAAATAACGTCTTTCACAGCAACTTGGATGGAACTGGAAGCCATTACCCCAAGTGAAGTATCTCAAGAACAGAAAAACAAATACAAAATGTACTCACTTATGAGTTGGAGCTGAATGATGGGTGTACATAGCCATACAGAGCAGTATAAAGCGCAGTCCCCAACCTTTCTGGCACCAGGCGGAGCTCAGGCAGTGATGCGGGCAATGGGGAGCGGCTGCAAATACAGATGAAGCTCTGCTCGCCCACCGCTCTCCTCCTGCCGTGTGGCCTGGTTCCTAAGTTTCACGGAAGGTTTGATGGAAGACAATTTTTCCACAGATGGGGTAGGGTGGAGGGGAGCAGTGGAGCTCTGCTTTTCAGTCTGTGGGCTGGGGGATGGGGTCCTCAGGTATAAGAGACTTTGGAGATTGGAAAGGGGGAGAGGCGGGAGGAGAGTGAGAGCTCAGAGACTACCTATTGGGTGCAACGTATACTATTCAGGTGATGGGTACACTAAAAGCGCCCCCACCATGCAGTTCGTCCATGTAACAAAAACCACTTGTATCTCCTAAGTCTATTAAAATAAAACCAAATAATAATAATAATAAACGAATCAAAATGCTAGCTAACATTTCCATTCAGGAAACATTTCACCATAGCTGTTTTAACCGACATATTTCTGCTTTGATCAAGGAATCAAAAGCAGGTGAATTAACAAACATATGACATGGGTCAGAAACAATGCGTGAGAGGAAAACACTTATACTAACTCCCCATGTTTGTGCTGTTTTAAGTGCAATGAAGAATAGACTGTCGGATTTACGCGGTTAGTATTACTACACGGAACTCCATAAAAATCACACATGTTTTATTCACCACACACCTTATCTCAACACCCTGATGAGTCCTAAGAGTATGATTCTAATAACTCTATTTATCATACTACGTTTCTAAAGTTCATGAAAAATAGAAAGTTCTAATTTCAAAATCAAATCACTAACCCTGGGCCCATGAAATCACTAAGACATTAACAGAATATATATTACATGTAGAGTTTAACTGGCAGAGAATCAATATGCAACCTAACAAGTATTGTGTGTCAACTAAAAACAAAATAAAACTAAAAAAAATAAAGTTTAGTGGATGAAAACAAATGCAACCTAAGATTTCTGTGTTTGTTTTGTTTGGGGTAGAGGGGAGATGTGGGGGGGGGGGGGAGAAACCAGTGGTGTTGAAGAGTGTGTGATGACAACAACATTCTGGAAAAGTCACGTTGACTAAAAGCTGCATTAGCTATGTTAAAGACACAGGTACCTGCCTCTTTGGTCAAACACTGCAATTAAATGCTTTAGGTTGGCTGCTCCTTTGGTGACCACCATGATGCCGAGGTGAGAGGCACTTAGAAATCCTAAAGGAGGTCCATCCTGTATTTATCTAATAACAATCGCTCTCTCTTTTGCTCTGACTTCTTCTACTCACATCCACTCATTCGTTCACTAGCTTGTTCGCTCACTGAAACAGAGCAAAGCAGAAAGCCCTGGGCAAGGAACACAACTCAGTCCTTGGGTATCAGGAGTCTCCTTCCTGGCTTGGCCCCAGCTCCTCTCACTCCTGCATCAGAGCGTGGATTCCCCTAAGATCAAGTCCCTAGTCCTCTGAACTCTCTCCCACTCCTTCAGCATTCCATCCATCATTTCCACCAACACCCATAAGAAAAATACTCCACTAGTGCCTTATCTTCCTTAGGTCCAGCCCACAATTCTCCCCAAAGTGGTTAATGCCTGGCATAATACTCCCTTTGCAGGTCTCCAGTATCTAAGCAGGAATGCTTTTCAAACACACTAAAACTAGATTTTGTCCTCACCATGGTATTCCATTTTTTGTTTCTTTAAAAATCTGACATATTCTATTAAAATAAACTTGGCATTTACATTTTCTTTCTGGACGGTGAGGGAGTTATGGACTTAGTGACGTAGGGATTGAAGATGGATAAGTTACAATAAGGAAGTGGACACTATAATCAAGCTAATCTTAACAAAATGGGATAAAAAAAAAAGTAGGGCAAAAAACCTCCTCTCAAAATAAGAAGAATTAACTCAAGATATGTATGGAAATTCCATTTAGGATAAGAATCAGCGACAGGAAACAGCCAGAAGGGACTATTTGTACTGAAATACAAGCCATTAACTTGAGCCAAGCTAACAGCAAATGACTGCAGTGGCAACTGCTGGCTGCAGATAATTAGTTTAGAACCTATTTTAACATGAATATTTTATCGTGCAGCACAAAACTCGTTATGGAGAAGAATTAGAGAGCCAGGACATCTGAAGGCTCTGGAGAGGTGATCTGTCAGGCCCCAATAAAGAGCCTTCTAGGAGAAAGCAGGTTTAGTGATTCAGCAAGACTGGATTTCATTAAAGTTACAACAATCCATTAAGAACATATCTGGTGACAAGTTAAAGCGTACAGGTACCAAGCTGCACTGCGACAACTTCACTATGGGCAACAACTGACAGGAAAAATGAAGTTAGTGGAAAAAATCATCTCAAGTGATTATAATTTTCCAAGTGATGCACACATCCTATTTCTATTAGAAACAACTGAATACATCTGGCCAATTCTCTCAAAAAAGTGAAAAATTTAAATTTTTTAAAGTAAAAATTGCATTTTGCATGATATGTAGGAATATGCCAAACTGGAATTCTTATTTCAAAAATATTTATATTAATATATTGAGCATGTAACAGCTAACAAACATGGTTAAGACTGTTACGTGCATTATCTCATGTAATCCTCAAAATGAGGTGGGTACCACCATGGTCCTTATGTTTTAGGTGCCAAAATAGCAACATGATGCCAAGTAAATAGGTCTAAAATCATACAGCTAGAGTAGCAAAGCCCAAATTTAAACACACGCAGTCTGATTCTAAAGTCTCTATTCTTTCTATGTGTATTTCAAATGACCTTAGGGGCTTCTGAATACATTCTTAGAGGAAGAAGGTAAATGTCTTCGAATTTTATTAAACAAATAAAACTAAAAACAGAGGCATGCATATATTACTCAAAAAATTACTATTGTAAAGAAAAAATGTAGCTTAAAAAAATAAAGTTATAGGTAGGTAATCTTTGATATTGAGACACGAAATGTCTTACCTGGCATAATAGTTAACACAAAGCTAATGTACTACTTATCTTCTTAACTACTATATACTCAGTGATCAGCCAAGAAAAAGGGCATTTTAATTACTGCCAGTTTTTCAATCTATTTATATGCCTCAGTCTATGCAAAGAATAGTCAAGTCTAGTACAGTCCCTTAGGCTGATGGGGACTCAATATTTGTTCACTGTTATTTAAATAAATAACTTGCCCAGGCTATTCTGTGTTGTAGAAATTAATTCATATCTCAGGGGGAATTACAGGCTAGATTCAATTTTTCCAATAGTTTCTAATCCAATGCTTTCCCAAATATTTTCTATCCATAGCAGTCTCGCAGATTTCTATATACTTCATGACATGCTGCTATACCTAAGACAAGCTAGAAGATGAGGGATCTTACGATTGTTAATCCATATTTTGATTCCACAAATACTACATGTCATGTGCAAGGCACAGGGTTATATATAAAATCAGTAAAAACATAATTTCTTGTCCATAAAGATCTCACAGTATAATTGCAAATATAAATGTCTAAATAAAAAATTATAATATATTGTGATGATTGTTACAAAGAAGCAGCTACTGGGATAGGAAAGAGAAGACAATCTCTGAGAGGTCAGGTGGGGCTCTAGTAATGAAACATGACATGCAGAATGCTAAGAGAATGTCCAGGAGCCCTAGGAAAGGACAAGTTCAAGTATGTAATAAGGAGAAAATGGCAATGGTCACAGACCCTAAAACCTAAAGTGAGCCCAGTGTTTGGCATTCTAATACACGGTGATTTTGTTAAAGAAAAACACGCCAATTTAGCAGCATTTGGAAGCATAGATAAGGCAGGTGGGTACAGATACTGCCCCAGCACTTCATGAAGGTTGGAGAGAGCAGAGACTTCTCTACCAGAGCTCAATTTATTTTGAAATTGACAAAGTTTATAATAACAGTTCTATTTTTGACATAGAGAGAAACTTGGAATTTAAACATATATGGCTGTTCTGTTGACATTTACAAGAGTCTTGATACTCAAATCATATTAACAAGAAAGACTTTTAGAAAATAATATTAAATTATGGCAAGATAAAATATAAAATTTCATCAATCTACAGTAGCACAGTCTACAAAGATTTTACTGCTCTCAGAAATAGGCCTGGGATATAATGTTACCATCTTCCTATAGATATTACCACCTAACATGAGATATAAAATATGACTTAAGAAAAGCTAACATACAAAAGTCTAAATTTACATAACTATGAAGTTATTCAATATATAAATTGAATTCTTCACATTCAAGATAGCTCACCTATCCATTCCTCCAAACAGCATATTTCCTAGGAAATTGACATGATAAGATTTATGTAACATTTTTTGTTATCTATATTATATAAAATAAGAATGCTTATAAATCTACATAAAATTCACTTATCAGGTGAAGTTCCAATTTATGCACCTTAGAATAGACATGAGTAGAGGCAGAAGCACTGGTGACATGCTACATGAGAGATAAAACCTACTGAAATTCTCCAACAGCAAAATAAAACCTTGGATCACCTCTCACTACATTGGGAACAGCAGAAAATCAAATGGGGTAATACTGTCTGTCTCTCCCAGGGCTGCCATCCCCCACCCATTCCTGGCTCCCACTATCTGGCAAAAGGGGAGAAAAATTAAGGGATAAAGTCATATTTGAGATGAGCCTTGAGAGATAAATCAGATTTTATTGGTAGAAACACACTGAGGTTAGAAAGGAGAAAGGATTTTAGATAGAAATAAGAGAAAATGCCAAAGCATGTAGGTGGCGAGTAGACATAGCTTGAGGAATAGCACAGTATTAATAGTTTGGGGAATGAAATGGGAGGAAGCAGAGGAAAGGGAAGATAAGGGCTAGAAGAGTAGACAGGTGGCACAGTAAAAAAGTCTCAAAAAGGAAAGTAACACATTTAGAACATTATTTCGAGACTACTCAACACATTCTATAAAAGCAAGAGACAGGGAATTTATTCAGTAGAACATAGACATAATCCACGTGTGAGATAGCAAAAGGCCAGTTGGGGCACAGGAATAAAAACTGACGTAAATACAGACACATTGTAATTAATAACACCCTTTCCACATGTATCTATCACACTTTATAAGATACTACATATCTGTTATCTTATTTGATTCTCTTAACCGATCTATAAAGTAAGTGGGATTTTTAATACTGTCCCTATTTCATTAATACAGAATCAGTGCTGGAGATATTGTAACTTGACCACTCGTAAATGGCAAGGGTAGTAAGTACCGGGGCTAAGTGCATGTTAACCGAATGATCCTTCAATTATACAAAAAGCAAATGTATCAGACGTGAGAAAAAGTAAGTTTAAAGGTAACTTTAAAGAGGAGGGTAAACACAACAGTAAATATGCCCATTAATGGCTAAGATGCACCTTAATTGCAGAAACATATAAATGTGAAAAAGTATGATTTTTTTATTATCAAGGAATGTGGTGCTTAGTACATTGCACAAGACACATGCCAGATGCTGTGAATGCCATGGCAGATACATCCATGCAACCTGATTGTGCTGCTTATACACGTCCGACCATTTCTACCACCGATTGGGGGCACTACCCCTCTTCGCTATGTCCATCCTAAGTCACAACAGTCTCAGCAAAAGCAGCCTGCAATAACCATCCAATCTGCCACACGTTCCTGGAGGTGGCTATAGTTGAAAGGAGGTAATGCTTAATGTATCTGGCTTTTGAAGTAATTTCAAATATCCATAATTATGGCTCAATCTCCCTAACACGTTGGGTATTAATAAAACACCTGCAGTTAAAAATGTCTCAAATGTTTCCTAGACTGTAAATAAGAAGTATCTTTTTGTTTTTACATGACAGCAGTAACACAGAGACATCTTCAATGATTTCTTCCCTGTCTGTTAAAACAGCTTTGAAGAGAGGCTAAAACATTTAAGATGCAATGTAAAAAAACGCTAGCTGACACATAAACCAGCAACTCTGCCTCAAGCTTAGAGAGGCATCTTTATGAGGCCTGAAAACCATGGTTCAACTGAGCTATTTTTTTCCATTTCTGAAATCAGAGGTTCTTAATGATATAAAACAATCGCAATGCCATGCCGTCAGAATGCAACGTCTTATTACTTTTTATATTCAATCAAAATGCCAAATGCCATTCACAATACCATTATTCCTGAACCATGAAAACATATTTATATTCATTATTGTTATTACTTTTAAAGATGTCCAAAATGATCTAACTCCATCTTCTCAGGAAGACTCAATAAAATAAAAAAAAATTAATTTCTCTCTCCACTCCACAAGTCAGAAATGGATATACTCCCCGCTGTTAATGAGGTGATAGAAACACTACTGCTATATTACTAATGCACTCATTTAATGACTGATTTTTTTCTTGGTAATCACTGAAACAACAGTAACTCATCCCAAACTTCAGCATTTTAACACAGGCATATTATTTTCATTTCCCTATTTAGTTTGCTTACCTCTTAGACAAATTCAAATGAATGAAAATCAGCTAGATTACAGGTGGTATAAACCCTAAAAGAAACACCATATGGAGATCCATATGCTTTGGCACTACATCAATGTGTGACAGAATCCTGGAATTTAACTTCAGAGCAACTGACATCCCCTTTGTATCAATTCTCTGTACTGGTGCTCTAGAACATTCACATTTTAAACTTTGTGCTAATGTATTACACACGTAACTGCTGAACATAGTAAATCAAAATGCACAGCAGTTGCATTTCTCCTTCCAAAAAGTAAAGAGAGCAATTTCTAAACAACTAAAATTACAAAAATATTATTTCCTTGTACTCTAGACCAGAAAAATAACATGAAGAAATATTCCTTAGGAAGAAAAACCTACAAATAAAAAAAAATCAAATGACAAGTCAGCAAGGATACAACCATATACACAAACTATATACAAGAGTGTAGTTAATGGTAGCTGTGCAACTGAAAAGTATGTGACATCCAGGCATTTATCATACAGGAAGGATCTTTTGTGACATGTAACAAATGATTAATTAGGAATCATGCTTTGTATCACACTATTTCTCATAAACTTACCAGGAACTGCCACTCTGATAGTGTAATGTATTAGTATCAGAGTTCAACCAGAGAAGCAGAACCAGTAGAAGATGTATATATCAAGAAATGTATTGCAAGTAATTAGCATAGATGAGTGTGGGAATTAACTAGGTAAGTCCAAAATCCACAGAGCAGGCTGTCAAGAGGAGAGGCTCTCATTCTCAGGCATGAGCTGAAGATTCTAACCACAGATGGAATTTCTTCTTCAAGGAAGCTGCTTTTAAGACCTTTCACTGATGGAATCAGGCCCACTCCCATTATCTAGGAAACCTCCCATACTTGAAGTCAACTGTTTATGAACTTTAATCATATCTACAAAATACCTTTGCAGCAACACCAAAATATTAATAAGTGTTTTACTTAATAACTGGGGACTGTAGCCTAGTAAAGATGAGGTATCATCAGGTAATGATATAGAAGATGGCATAACGTCCCCATTTGCGGCATTAGAGAACTACGGACGGCACTCCTGCAACTGCATCTCAGTTAAGTTTCAGTGTTCATGCTTGTCATTTTTTTTCCTGAAATTCATAAAACTCAGTGATAAAAGTAAGTGTAAAAAGCCCTATACTAATAATACTGTTGGTGGTAATAAAACACAGTAAGGCCATTACTCTTGAGCAAAAGCTAGATGTCATTAAATGCTAGATTTGCTCAGAGATATAGATTTTATAGTCTCAAACTTAAGAGCTATATTTTTCAAAAAAAGAAACTTTACTATTTAAATTCCTGCAGGAAGAATAACTTTGTTATTGTGAGCAATGGCCATAAATGTATAATAAAATAAGCCTAAATAGGGCCTAGTATTCAATCCCACATTCTGCTATGAAAGGAGCTGGGGCTACAATTAAAATTTCTGATTCAGGGGGTACCTACTATGTGCCTGGCATTCTACTTGGTCCTAAGGTCACATCAGTACACAAGAGAGAGATGGTGCCTGCCCTCAGAGAGCTTACTTAGTAAATATAAATGATTTACTATATGACACCTGTTCCCTGCCAGTGTAGGGTTCTTTAATACCTAAGGAAAGTGACATTTTCACAACAAAGAATATGGCTTCAATATAAATACAAAAATGTCTTATAACATATAAGTTTTGATTCATAAGAAATATCCAATAGAATATCCATAGAAATATCCAATACAATTCACTGGTTTTGTACCATTTATGATTATGGGAAGTACCAGGCAAATAAATCTCAAAATTAAAAATGTCAAGAAACAAAAATGACAAAGAGAAATGTAAACCTTAACAAACAATGTGCTGTATAATAGATTCAAAGTCATTATTAAGAGGCAAAAAAGGTTACTAGACTGTTATAAAAATCTAGGCTGAAAACTGGCAAATGCCAAGATTTCTTGTGCTGTCAAAATACATGTGCGGACATTACCTCATTTTACTGGGCTTTGCTTTATTACATTTTTAAAAAATTAAAGATTTGTGTCAATCCTGCCTTAAGCAAGTCTATCAGCACCATTTTTCCAAAAGCATGTGCTCACTTTGTGTCTTGTTTTGGTAACTCTCACATTGTTTCAAACTTTTTCATTGTTATTATATTTGCTCTGGTGATCTGTAATCTTTGATGTTACTACTACTATAATTATTTTGGGGTGCTTCAAACCACATCCATAAGACCGCAAATTTAATCCATAAATTGTGTGTGTGTTCTGCCTGCTCCACCAACCTGCCATTCCCCCATCTCCCTCCCTCTCCTTGGGCCTCCCTATTCCCTAAGACACAACAATATTGAAACTAAGCCAGCTAATAACCCTACAATAGCCTCTAAGTGTTCAAGTGAAATGAAGAGTCCCACTTCTCTCACTCTAAATCAAAGCTAGAAGTAATTAAGCTTAGTGAGGAAAGCACGTCGACGGCCAAAATAGGCCAAGAGCTAGACCTCCTGTGACAAACTGTTGGGCAAATTGTGAATGCAAAAGAAAAGTTCTTGAAGGAAATTAAAAGTGCTACTCTAGTGAACACATGAATGATGAGAAAGCAGAACAACGTTATTTCTAAAATGGAGAAAGTTTTAGTAAAGTTTTAGACAGAATATCCAACCAGCCCCAACATTACTTAAACAAAAGCCTAATCCAGAGCAAGGCCCTAACTCTCTTCAATTCTATGAAGGCTGAGAGAGGTGAGGAAGCTGCAGAAGAAAAGCATGAAGCTAGCATAGGGTTGGTTCGTGAGGTTTTAGAAGCCATCTCCATAACATAAAAGTGCCAGGTAAAGCTGCAAGTGCTGATGCAGGAGCTGCAGCAAGTTATTCAGAAGATTTAGCTAAGATCATCGATGAAGGTGGCTACACTACACAACAGACTTTTAGCATAGATGACACAGCCTTATATTGGAAGAAGATGCCATCTAGGACTTTCATAAAGGAGAAGTCAATGCCTGCCTTCAAAGCTTCAAAAGACAGGCTGACTCTATTGTTAGGGACTAACGCAGTTGGTGACTTGAAGTTGAAGCCAATGTTCATTTACCATTCGAAAAATCCTAGAACTCTTAAGAATAATGCTAAATTTATACTCCCTGTGTTCTATAAATGGAGTAACAATGGCTAGATGACAACACATTTTATTTATAGCATGGTTTACTGAATATTTTGAGCCTACTGGTGAAACCCACTGCCCAGGAAAAAACATTCCTTTCAAAATATTACTGCTCATTAATAATGTACCTGGTCACCCAAGAGCTCTGATGGACATGTACAAAGAGATTAATGTCACTCTCATGACTGCTAACACATCTATTCTGTAGTCCATGGATCAAGGACTAGTTTTGACTTTCAAGTCTTATCATTTAAGAAATACATTTTGTAAGGCTATAGTTGCCATAGATAGTGATTCCTCTGACAATCTGGGCAAAGTAAATTGAAAACCTTCTGGAAAGCATTCACCATTCTAGATGCCATTCAGAATATTCATGATTCATTGGAGGAGGTCAAAATATCAATGTTGACAGGAGTATGTAAGTTGATTCCAACACTTGTGGATGACTTTGAGACATTCAAGACTTCAGTAGAGGAAGTTACTGCAGATATGGCGAAAACAGCGAGAGAACTAGAATTAGAAGTGGGGTTTGAAGATGTGACTGAATTGCTACAATCTCATGATAAAACTTGAAAAATGAGGAGTAGTTTCTTATAGATGAACAAGGAAAGTGGTTTCTTGAGATGAAACCTACTCCTGGTGAAGATTTTGTGAATGTTGTTGAAATGAAACCAAAGAATTGAAAATATTACATAAACATAGTTAATAAAGCAGTGGCAGGGCTTGAGAAGACTGACTCCAATTTTAAAAGAAGTTCTACCGTGGATAAAATGCCATCAAACACCATGGCACAATCTTTGATGAGAGGAAGAGTCAGCTCACGTGGCAAACTTCATTGCTGTCTTATTTTCAGAAATTGTCACAGCCATCCCATCCTCAGCAACCACCACCCTGATCAGTCAGCCGCCCTCAACATGGAGGCAAGACCCTCCAGCCAGCAAAAAGACTCGCTGAAGGCTGAGATGACTGTTCATATATTTTAGGAGTAAAGTAGTTTTTAATTAAAATGCATACATTGTTTTAACAGACATAATGCTATTAACATACTTAATACACTGCTATAGAGTGTAAACATAACTTCTACATGCACTTGGAATCCAAAACGTTTTTGTTACTCTCTTTATTGTAATATTCACTTTACTGCAGTTAGCTAGAACTGAACTCATAATATCTCCAGGGTATGCCTATATAAATATAAAGAGAACAATAATATAGTTAGGTGGATTAATTAAAGTACAATGCCAAAAGAGAATGATTAGTGAACAAACGTCATGTTAGAGGATGTTCTCTTGTGTCAAACAAGGGCTTTTCCCTTTGCCCTTGTCTTTGGTCAGCCCTTCATTGCCCACCCCCCCACCGCTTCCCCAACGATAACATGGAGGAAGAGCATGGCCAAAATGCATATCAAATTTATGCACATGATGAGACTGGGAAGGCAATAAAAACAGAATTAGGATCCAAAAACATCATGACAGTCTAGACCTATATACCCAAACTAAGATCAAGAAAATACAAAAGAATAAAGATTAGGTTTTATACCAAAGCAGAGAAACCAGCCATGCAAAGAGTAGAATGGTATCTATAAATTATATGGACAGAAATCAGGTTGCCAGAGGCTGGGGTGGGGAAGGGGACTGACTACAAAGGGACATTAGGGAACTTCTGGGAATGAGGGAAATGCTCTACATCTCCACTGTGGTGACATTTACATTACTATAATACATTTGTCCAAATTCACAAAGTTTTCCACCTAAAAAGGGTAAATTTTATTGTATGTAAATTATATCTCAATAGACCTTATCATTAAAGGAATAATAAAATAGACATAATTTAAAAGCAGCACCAGGCCTCACATCTGTAATACCAGTACTCCGGGAGGCCAAGGCGGGAGGATCGCTCGAGGTCAAGAGTTGGTAACCAGCCTGAGCCAAGAGCGAGACACTATCTCTACAAAAAATAGAAAAATCAGCCAAGCGTAGTAGTGGTGAGCACCTGTAGTCCCAGCTACTCAGGAGGCTGAGGCAGAAGGATCACTTGAGCCCAGGTGTTTGAGATTGTAGTGAGCTATGATGATGCATATCTAGAGTAATATTAAATTAAAGGAAGTCTCAACAAGAGAAATAATCATCCAATTCTACTTGGAACTGGTTAATCATATCTACAATAGAGAATCCATTTTTTAAGAGCAACTTAAACCAACTGAAACAGTTGGGAAAGGGAGGCTCAGTGGGAACATGCCCACCCTGAAATGCAAGGGGTGCCATGTGAGACCGAGACTGAACAGTCTGTGTGTCTATGCAGGATCAAACTAGGACCAGAACATTTAAGGAAGAGATACAGGCTGGAAAACAATGGAAGAAATGATGCAGACAGGATTCAAGAACCGGGAGAGTAGTCCAACTATTCATAGACTACTTTTAAGACTCCTTAATATTGAAAATAGTTCAAGTGAGTGATGAATTGGGAAAAACTGTAATGAATATAAAAAGATCTAAAAAAATTTGAATGTAAAATCTAAAAAATGATTAATGTAAAATCATTGTAATCTAAAAAATAAAAAATGATTTTATGAGAATATGAAGAAATATGAGAAAGTTTGAAACAAGTTAAATCAAATTATGGTATTTAATGGGAAAAAGGAAAGATGCTAATATTTATTGATTGGCTATGAGGTATCAAGTGCTATCCAAGGCATTTTTTACCTATGCAATCCTCAGAACAAATTACTGAATAGGTATCACAAGCCTATCTTTGGAAAAGAAGAAACTAATACTCAGTGAAGTTCAACAACTTGTTCAATATCTAAATATGGAGGAGCTAGTGTGATTCCCAGAGGTAGAATTTAGTTATTTGGAAAATTAACTTTTGAGAGACACTTCATTTCTTAATGATAGCAACAAATGAGCCACTACTACATGTCTTTTCTATATATAATGCAAGAGTATTAAACCTAAAGTGAGGGAAGGGGAAAAATCTCTCATTTAATATAAGTATTTGGCAGAGAAATAGCTACCACATAGCAAAAACAATTGGTGAAGTAACACTTTCACCTCTTGTAAATCTTCAAACACTGAGCACATATTAATACATATACACATAGATATGTGTATGTATATATATTCCTTGACTTTTAAAGGCCCAAAGTGAAATGGAATTAAAAAACAAAATAATCAAACAAAAGGTGAAGAGTTATCCTCCTACTCATTCAAACCTCTCCACATTATTTCATCTACAAGATACAAAGAGCTCTGACGCATGCTGACAAGGAAAAAGAAGGAAGAAAATCTACAAATGGAAGAGAACAAGGTTTTTCCCATAGCCAATCAACCCAGTACATTAATGTCCTGTTGCTTTAGAAACAGAACATACAAGGTACTGCTTTAATTTCCTTGATTTGGTTAAATCTCACGTTTGACAAAAAGCCATCTAACAAATTTATTAACATGGTCCTAGAGATCAAAAATATAGGGAAGGAAGAAAATGACGGGGTTGGAGTCCTGAAATTTCAGTTAAAATACAGAAGAAAAAGGCGTCAGACACTGTGAGGTGACCTAATTTAATTTGTTACAGGAGTTGAAAAAAATGAGTTCTGAAGTCCTAGATCCTGACTGACAAAGAAAAGACAATTTCAAAACAAAGATAACAGAATCACATGGAGAAGTAAGGTAAATCAGTTTCCCACTGAGAAAACAAATGAATGGCGGAAGTTACTATAAAAGTCACTTTACCAGCAGGAATTATACTAGATTTCAATTTAACTTGATCTTTAAATGATTAGGCAACTAGAAGCAAGACACATAAAACAATGAAGACATTAGTCCTAAACATGCTGTGATTTATCAAAATTTTAAAATATATTTTAGATATAGAAAAAAAATCAAAGCACAAATATCTGTTAAAATTTACTCTAACATGTATTTTTCAGTCTGCTTGAATATAATTTTTAAGTTAGGCTGCAAGCATAGATAATGAGGAATCTTTGTTTTTTTTTTAGGAAATATATGATGATGTCTTAACATTTTGATTTTCCAAAAGCACCATTATTTGGTGATAAAAGCAAAAATATATATGTATGTAATAATAATAAAAATGGAGGCCCTAGCCTTTGCTATTTTAACTTCGTTCAAAAGGGTGTAATTTAAAATTTTCTAAGTAATGCTATTTCTTGGAAAAATAAGATAAACCTAATTTCATTTACAGGCTAACTAAAGACTGAGGGTCCATCTATCATTTTTAAAATGCTAGCCAGCAGATAAGATTAGTTTCTGTCACTCACAGCACAGTCAAGATGACTCAATATGATTGCAAAGTCGATTTTTATGGCCATATTTGAACGAATAATAAATGTTCCCATGGAGGCTTCTGTTTGAGGATCTCAAAGAATTTGACTGATATAGACGATAAATGACAAACACACTTCTTGCAGTAGATTCATTTTATAATCTCACACAACTCTTTTCTAAAGAAGATCTAGAAGAAGCTACTGAAATTATTAAAGCCTGGATAAAGGAGGTATAAAAATAAAGCTTAAGGGAACTGGGATTACTGTGGCTGAAGAAAAGTCAGCATAAGGATAACCTAATAATACTTATTAAATATATGAAAGCTTATTGCGTGAAGAATGGATGGAGCTGTATGAGGGAGAAAGAGAATTAAGGAATCAGGTAAAATGGGGATAAGAAATTGCCCACAGGATAACCGCCAGACATTGAAAATATAAAAATACTCCCCTGAAACTCAACACTAGGGAATATCAACTGCTAATAGACTGGATAGAATCAACAGAATTAATTAAATTATATCTGGATACTTGAGGTAAACTCAACAAATATTAAATTAAATAGAAACGTAACAATTTGACTTAGGAGAAAATCTTAGGCTATTGAAATTATGTCAGAACACTCAATTTACATACAAAGAGAATTTTGAAGAGTTATAAAAAAATCTGATTGCCTTTTAAAATCGATACCAAAAGGTATTAAATCCTTTATTGCACCATTCAGAAAGCAAACTGCAAAGCTACCAAGAGTTCAAGGACAAATCTAAAGAGCTCAAGTTTCCCAATATACTCAAGCTATTATATTAGGTCATTAAATATGAAATGTCTGACTTTGAATCACAAGTTTAATTTATTATATCTCAAAAAGGAAGCAGTACAATTAATCAAAGTATGTGCTTAAACTATCGACACAGTTTTGCCATCTTAATGGTAGCTTGCTTATGCCAGCAGCAAAGAAGCCTGAACAGTGAGTGGCGATGAAATCGTGAAAGGTGTTTTCCACAGCTTTGTTGAGAATTGAGTATTTTTCCTTGCAAGAAGTGATCCAAAGCTGGAGAAAGTGGGAGTCAGTTGGTGCAAGGCCTGGTGAATACAGTGGATGACATAGTTTCCAAGTGCAGCCTCTATAGTTCAAGCAGTGTTGTTTGTGCGACATGTGGTTGAGCGTTGTCCTCCAAGAGGATTGGCCTGACTCTGTTGACCAATCTTGGCTGCTTAATTGCAAACATGCTCATCATTTTGTATAATTGGCTGCAGTAGACATCCGCTGTAATCGATTGACCAGGTTTCATGAAGCTGCAGAGGATAATAACAGCACTGGACCAGCAAACAGACACCATTAGCTTTTGTTGATGAATATTCGGTTTTGGACTATGTTTTGGCATTTCATCTTTATCTAGTCATTGTGCAAAACACTTGCAATTGTCAAAAAGAATCAATTTTTCATTACACATATTAATAACCATACAGTGTACATATGGTTTGCCTTTATGTCATGATAGCAAAGAAAGGCAAGCTTCGAGACAATTTCTCTTCTAACACTCATTTAATTCATACGGTACCCATCTATCCAGCTTCTTTCCTTGCTGATTTGTTTCAAATGGTCCAATATTGTTGGAATATTAATACCAAACCTTGCTAATGTATGCATAGGTTGATATGGGTTCACTTCTACTATAGCTTTCAGCTCATCTTTATCCACCTTGGTCTAGGTCACCCACATGACTCATTTTCAAGATTAAAATCACTAGAATAGACCTTCTCAAACCATCAATGTACTGGGTGTTCATTAGTCACATCCTTACCAAACACTTAGTTGATGTTTCAAGCTGTCTTGTGTAGCAGTGGTTCAAAATGAACTCATATTCGAAAATAACATGAATTTTTTACTTATCCATGGTTTTACAAAAATTGCTCTAAAATTTTTTTTCAAACATAATCATAAGCCAAAAACCATGTTTTTGAAAGAATAAGGATGTACCTTCACAACAAAAACAAAACAAGAACTGTCAAAGTAAAATATCAGCGGTATCAACTGTCAAACTTAGTACTTAAGGAAATCAGACATTTCATACTTGATAACCTAAATATGTGTGGTATAATTGAAAATAAGGAAAGTATTATTTTGATAGCTGTGGACATCTTATAGCACTCACTTGGCATATTTCTAATCTAAATGCACTTAACATTATCAATATTTATAACCTCTAAGTTTTAATTCTCAATCCATCAATAATTTTGAAAAGGACAATTCACATTTTTCTAAATACATAGTCAAAAATTAGTCCTAATAATCAAATATAGAATTTAATGTCATTCATTAAATCAGTTTGAAACCATTTCAAATCATTTTGTGAATACTTTTAAGTGGGCATTCTCAAGTGACATATTACATGAAAATAATTTCTAAAATAAGTTGTTGTTGTTGTTGTTGTTGTTTGATACAGGTTCAAACTCCATTACCCAGGCTGGAGTGGAGTGGCATGATCATAGCTCACTATAACCTCAAACTCCTCAAACGATTCTCCCACCTCAGCTTCTAGAGTAGCTGGGACTATAATAGGTGAACATCACCATGCCCAGCTTTTTTTTTTTTTTTTTAAAGATGGGGTCTTGATATGTTGCCAGGCTGATCTCTAACTCCTGGGAGAGGAGTTGGGCTGGGATGACAGACATGTAAAATAAGTTTTTTTTTAATGCCTTTACACTGTGTATTAAAACACAATTGCTAATGAAAGTTCTGGAACCTCAAGTCTACCAGGAAGCAAAAGTGCCTGACCATTACAAAAGGGAACTGAGTTTCTGCCTTTCTCACCAATCACCCCTCACTCACATAATACAGATATACTGCCTTAGGAAAACTTCTTTCCTAAAAAATTACTTCCAACACTACCCAGAATTTGTTACTCTATCATATTGCTTATTCATTCACCAAATAGGGGCCAATGTACACTGATAAGAATTTTTCTTTAAAATGCAAATATACCTTGGTGGATGATTCATGCCTTTCTAAAGGAGCTATTTATAAGGCAACTATTTAATAGAGCACCATTCATCATTCTTCCCAAGGGTTCATGGCCAGCAACTTTCAAAGGTATCAGGGAGATTATAACCATAGTGCTACAAGGTAGGTGACAGTGATGGACATTCAAATATGAAAAATTAAGCCGAGAGCCATTTGGGCATAGGTCCTCATAAATGGCATATCTAACTTATGCGTCCTGTATAGTACATAAACTCTCATATTGTTTGAAAAAAATGAGAATCATTTTCAATAAAAAAAAGTAAATAATGTCTATGATTAATTTAATTACACCTAAGTATACTAGATTACAAATATGAACTCAAAAAATATCTTCTGCCTCAAAAATTATTTCATGTAGACATAGTTAGAAGATGGGCCATGATTTTCCTTACTGTTACCTATCTTAATGTGAAACCTTTCACATTCTTAAAAAGTATTATTGTTAATAATGTCCAACAAGGGGGAAATAGCTAGTGAGAAGTATTTTGATTCATTGTGTAAAAATATCCAAACATCAAGAGATTGCAAATTTCAAAACAAAATATTTTTTTAAAGTTTTTCAATGAGAAGTAAATAGAGAATTAATAAATGTGTCTGTGTAACAAAGTCTTTCTCTGCTTTATAATGGGAAGCTATTAGCTTTGCAAGTGAAACTGGCAAAGTCTATCAGCTCCATGCATTCATTGTTCTATAACATGCAAATTGATAACTGCTGGCAGGAATCTTACAGAATAAGAAACCAGAATCATTTAAATAAGGAAGGAATGACAATTTACCAGAAAACACACACACACACACACACATATGCAAAAGTTATGCATTAGTAAATAAAAAGACAGATTTGAAAATTTTTTGTAAATTTGAAAGTGAATAAAAAGGCAACTTAGCAATTTAGCAATTGGTTATAAAAATGAAGCCATGCATGAAAAACTTATTAATGTTCTCTGAATAGTTTTGTGAGGTAATAAGAACTATGATGGGGTAATCAGTTGGAGTTACACTGGCTTTTAATAAATTTTCTTTTCCTGGGCATCTAGTACCTTATGTTCCTAAGAAATTTCCATTACTGGTTCATTGACAATGGGACAGAAACAGTGTTCTCGAGCTGGAATTTGAAAAAAAAAAAGGAAATCCAATGACAACATTTAGATGATATGTGGTTTACCACCACAGATTACATAATGACAAAAAGTAGCCATCAGGAGTAAAATTGCAGCTCCTGTGAGCAATTGCATTAGTGAAGCAGGTGCTACATAAATGATAACAAGTAATGGCAATAGTAATAACAAAAAATCTCTTATGTTTATCTAGTCCCTTCCTCCTAAAGTGCTCAAAACTACCAACAGGAAATAGCTAACTGCTCTTCCCAGGTTTTAGAGGTTACTGGTGGTGATTTTTGTTTTCTTTCTTTCTTTCTTTTTTTTTTTTTTTTGCATGCCTGAATTATAGAATTATCAAAGAATCATAAAGCAAGAAGGGATTCTGTGAGATCACCTACAGTGAACCCCATTACCTCTACAGCAGATCTGCCCCTAGGGCATGCCACCTTAGAATCTTCTGAGAAAGGGTCAGTAAATTTCCTTATTAAGATAAAGTTAAAAAATCTCAGGTGCAAGATTCATAAACTTCATAGAGCAATGAACTTCTTCCCAACAACCAACTAAAAATTTTAACCTATAACCATGATGGGATCTGAGGACAGTTTTCATGTTTCTAAAACCATATTATAATTTCCTTTCCTATATTTAAAAACTGCTGTATCACACGAACAAGAAAAAAACTTCAAATTATTAAATCATCCAACCTACACTGATGTTATGATTAACTTTTAGAGAGAACACATATCTGGGGCAAATGGCTTTTCCTGTTCTTGATTAACAGGTACTAAGCCAGCCTGACCTCACTTAAATCGATAGAGAATGAACGCAACTGAGATCTGAAACTCTGTTAAGTAAGTTTTGCCAGAGGAAGTTGATTTCTGAATTCATAATTTGAGTTCATTTTAAAATTCAGACATTATGCAAAATGGAAAAATACAACCCTGCATGAAAGGTCAAGGGCAAAAAGAGATGGAGCAGAGATGGCTGTTTGCAGCAGACACTAAAATAACAAGACAATAAAAAGAAGAAAATAAAAGTAATCTCATACCTAATCAAAGCATCGCAGCACTTAGGTAGGACAGAATGAAGAATGACACTATCTCCATGCAGGGCAGGACACTCTGCCATTGCCTTCTGTCCCACTCTTTGAAATGATAAGGGGTGTGTGTAAGTGTCTAAATATAAAATTGTTCTTTCTAAAAGTAATGGGGCAGAGTTGAGTATTACATACCATGGGCACAGAAAGACAGTTAGGAAAACATATCCAGAATAAAAGATTACAGATATGCATCCATTTATACTAAAAATGTACTGGGATAAAGAGACTTAAAAAAAAATACACACATAGCAACTTCACGGAGACAACTGTGATCCTTTCTTCATATTAAATACATATATTATATATTCCTAAAGATATTTTAAGTTCCTTGAGAGCATGAGCATGACTTTTTAAAAATACCATACATTCACTCATAAGAGAAAAGAAAAAAGGTCTAAGGGCAAAAGATTTTTAAGAACAAGAAAGGAGATGTTTGTTAAGAGATGGATGAGGAGAACACTGTTCAACAGCAAATAAAGAGGAACAACTCTACATTAGTTGAACAATATGGTAGAAATGGGGTTCTCCCATGAAGGATGACACAGGCATTCTGAAAAAGCAGCAACAAGGAATTTCAAGAAATCAGTCTGTTGTAAGTAAAAGATGTTCTTATTTTCTAGGTCTTGAACCATAGTGGAAAAGGAAGTGAGTTTGATTTCAAAAGACCTGGGTTTGATTCTTGGTTCTGCTGCTGCTTACTAGTTATATGGCTTCAGACAAGTTATCCAAACTCTGAACCCAATTGCCCAGTTAAAATGAAAATACTCGCAGTGTCTGTCAATTGCAATAAAGTACTGAATACATGAAAAACGCAGGGAAACTTCTTTTACCTGTTGCTGATAAAGAAAGGAAACATTTATTTACCAAAAAAGAAAAAAATGAACCAAAAGTATGGGCTATTGTGATTGACACATAAAACTTTTTACAACCACATCTTCAATACAGTTTGGTTAGATATTCTTTTATGATTATACTTGAGCACTGACATATTTGAAATATAGACTTTTCACAAATGCTTTGATAAAAATAAATTGAAGAGTGCTATACTACCATTATTCTGGTTAAAAACAATATTAAAGTCCATATGCTGGCCTCCTTTCAGAGGAATGTGGAGAAAAAAAATTCGACATGACATTCTCTAGATCTGCCTGAGAAGCCCACAGTCATTGACTAAGGTGGCTGATTCGTGAAGGAACAAAGAATCTAACTAGAAGAAACACTTTTCTATTGGCAAGAAAACAAATAAGATAGAACACAAGGGTTATTCTATTTCCAGAGAGAGGGTAGACATTGAAAGATAAAGTATGTGACAAGAAGTAAATAGGTACATACAAATAATATGAAAGAAGAGGACTTGATTTCCTGAAATGTTAACTAAGAAAACAGCACATCCCACATAAACCAACTTGTCTTCCATTCTCTCCTTCTAGGCATGTGAATGATTGAAACAGGCTATATTTCTGAGTCTTCCTTGTATCTATATATGGTCATGTTAAAAAGTTCTGGCCAGTGAAATGTAAGACGAAGATAGTGTGGACAGATTCCAGGGAGAGGAACATGTCCTACTTTGTCCCTGTCTACTTCCCGCTGGCTAATATGTAGATATGATAGGAAGAGTTTAAGCACCAGCCTTGGACAAGGAGGAGAGCTGAGGAGTGAAGCACACCTATGTGAAACATTAACACAGGAAGACCCTGGGTCCTCAGGGACACCATGGACCACAACCACCATTCCAGCACTTGACTGCCAGACTTTAATGTGACAGGTAACATTCTATCTGATTTACAGCCTGTTATGTTGACTCTCTGTTATTCCTAACCAGACCTACTCCTACAGCCAGGATAAAGGTACTTGGCAGAAAGTCCTGTCATTTAGGTAAGCAGAGCTTTAAAATGGATTGACAAGAAGAAAGAAACAAGCCCAGATAAAGTAAGTAACATGGGAGACAAGGGGTATGACTGGAAAAGGTAGTATGATGAAAATTACCAGCAACATTTTACTGAAGAAGGCTGGTTAGAAACATACTAATGACCCTATTCCTCTAAAACTAATGACCAGAGAGCATGGTCAAAGCAAACTTCAAAGTAGATAAGTGTGATCTCATAATAATTATGAAGACTTTGGGGTTGTAAACAGAGAGAAGAAAAGAGAAGAAGAGGAAGGAGTAACAGAGGGAGTAAAATATCTAATAAAAAAGTATGAGAAACAGTACTGCATATAAAGGAGAATTATAATGTGTTGAACATTTACTCTGAGTAAGAAACTATGGTAGACATTTCTTTTAGGTTGCCCTATCTAATCCTCACAATAGCACACTAATCCTCCCATTTTACAGTCAGGATAGTGTGGCTTAGTGACTCAAAAAAGCTAGTAAATCCAAATCCACATCTTTGTCTCAAAAGCCCACATCCTTTCCATTACTCGATGTTGCTGCCTCAAAGTACTGTTTCTGAACAAAACTTGCTAGACTCAGAATGGAAGCAAAGTAAAAAACTCAGACTGGCATTATAAAAGACAAAAGAAACAAATGTGCTAGCGCTGTATTGATCTGAGTCATCAAGAAAAGAAAGAGATGATGATGTCATAGTAACAGACATCTTGGGACAACATGTAGATGCTTATTCAGAGTTTATAACAGAAATAAAATGTACTACTAGCCTTGGGAAAAAGAAAATGAAATGTTTGGAAGATAGATATGTGTGATTATAGGGCTGAAATCTATAAAAGAAAATAAAAATATATAAGGTAAAAATAATTTTTAATCATTTGAAAGAAGTGCTATTACTTTAAAAATATGCATTACAAATTAAAACCACAATGAGATAGCACCATTTCCCTATCAGAATGGCCATCACTAAAAAATCAAAAAACAATAGGTATTGGTGTGGATGCAGTGAAAAAGGAATGCTTATACACTGTTGGAAGGACTATAAATTAGTACAACCTCCATGGAAAATAGCACGGAGATTCCTCAAAGAAGTAAAAATAGACCTACCATTTGATCCAGCAATCCCACAACTGGGTATCTACCCAAAGGAAAAGTCGTCATTATATCAAAAAGACACCTGTACTTGAACATCTATCACAGCACAATTCACAATGCAAAGATATGGAATCAACCTAAGTGCCCATCAATTGATGAGTGGCTAAGGAAAATGTGGTGTATATACCATGGAGTACTACTCAGCCATAAAAAGGAATGAAATGATGTCATTTGCAGCAACTTGGATGGAACTGGAGAACATTATCCTAAGTATCTCAGGAACAGAAAAACAAAGACCATATGTTTTCACTAATAAGTGGGAGCGAAACAATGGGTACACATGGTCATAAAGTGGTATAAAGCAGTGGTCCCCAATCTTTCTGGCACCAGGGACCAGTTTTGTGGAAGACAATTTTTCCACAGATGGGGGGCGGTGCAGAGCTCAGGTGGTGATGCACAGCCCTGCTTTCCTAACAAGCCACAGACCAGATGGGTACCGGGCCGTGGCCCAGGGTTTGGGGACTGCACGTGTAAAGGACACTGGAAACTAAGAACAGGGAAGGCTAGGAGGAGAGTGAGGGAAAGAGTTAAAAACTTAAGACTATTCTGGTGATAGGCACACTTAGAGCACTGACTTTAGCATTATATTTATACAATTCATCCACGTAACAAGAATACTTGTACCCCCTAATATCTTGAAATAAAAATCATTTAAAAAATATGCATTCGTTTCCATAAAACAGTATCAAAGTCCTGATTGCCCAGGCTGCCCTTGGTCTGAATGCAAATCCTGTATCATCCTCTCAGAGAAGGCTGGTGTAAACTGTGGTGCCATCCTTGCTTTCTACAATGGTTCCCATATTAGTGCTTCTCTTGAGTGAAGTTAGGATTCACAAGGCTGTGGTCATTCAGATATGATTATAAACATCCAGGTAGGAGGAATATTTTAAAAAATGAAAATTTCTGGTATTTATCCAGCAACATGTTAACCACAAAAAGAAGGCAGCTGCTATATGGCTGAATGACAAAATTATTGTGCTTACAGTCAGAAAGACTTACAGTCAAAAGTCCAGCTTTTATTTGCAGGCAGTGTAACTTTGGACAAATCACTTACCTGCTCAGAACATCATCAGTAAAGAAGTCAAGTACCCCAAAGACATTAGGTTTTACAGTGTGATCTCAATACACAGTATTTGAGGTGGACACACAGAAAGATTGTTTTCAGAAAATAAAATATAATTGTTTCATGTGCTCAAGCAGGCCTATGCATCATGTGTGGAACCATCCCATCTCCAAATAATGACTCCTACGCCCTTTTAGCACTTTGCCTCATAAGCACAAGAATTCCAATCTGTGGACACATCTACACAAGTGCCACTGAGAAGTAAGCAACTAAGTATCCCATTTGGGATAATATCAGCTCTAAACATACAATCTGCCCCGCTTACCCTATACTTTTTCAGCCCATGTCCCCAAAGATAGTACACTGTTCATCAAGCAGTTCTTCAGCTGGATATAAGTAATCCAACGAGAGCAAAAGAAAATATGCTGCTTATGTTTGCTGACTTAAAAATCACAAGAAAAGCCATCTTCAAAATCTATTTATTTTCTTCTTTTGTTAGATTCAGCCTGATTGACTTCGAACATTGATGTAACACTACTTCCGTGTGTGTATGTGTATTCGAGTGTATATACATGTTAATGTAATCCAATACTACTAGGTTTAACTGCAGAGAAAACATTTCTCAGCCCTTGATTAAGGCCTGCATTAAGCCATCAGGCCCCATCACAAGCTCTGCTGATGAGTACCTATTTGGACACACACAGAGCTGTGATTTCCATCCACTTTACTAATCAACAAGTTCAGATTGGCTGCTAATGTGACATTGATGAACAGGAATGATGCTAATGTGACAGTGATGAACAGGAATGACAGCTACGGGCTGATTAAAATTAGCTAGGGTTTTTCAACCCAGGACAAAATGGAAGGGGCTCTGAAAACTACTGTAGCCAAACATGCATGTCTGAAAGAAAAAGCAAACACTAAAAACACATGTTTACTGATTGTACATAAATTTGAGCAAATATACATTTCAACGTGACATCGTTTACAATCTATGCAGTCATTTATCAAATCCTACACTAAATCAAAAATGGCAATAAAAACATGAACACATAAAACCAAAGTGCTGTGCAAAACAAAATGTCAAAAGGTAGAGGCTCTGGTTTCATTATGAAAATACAGGGTGCACGAGAAACAAATGAAGTACTTGGCAGAGCTGAAATAAAATTCTCTGACCTAAGCTGAGTAAATTAGAAAAGGTATTCTCAAATGCCATGTGGACTTCCCCAATTTTGTCATTTACAAAAACTTGGAGTTAGCTATTTTATCAATATCCTCTAGAAAAATGATCTCAACCTTCCTTACCCTTCATTTTCTTACCATCTACTCCCATGCCATCGATGCCATAACAGTAGATTAACACATGCAGAAAATAGAAGAATCACTGAACATTTCTTACAGAAGAGTCAAAATATACTCCTGTCAAATTGGGAATGTATTTCTATTTTCCAACATAGTTTACTTATCCACCAATGTTTCTGGCAGCATAAGATAGTTTCAATAAAACAAAAGCAACCAAAGCAAGCAAGCAAATAAACAGAAAATCTATACAGATATGGCACAGTCAGTTGTGGCTCTACCATAGCCTTGTAAAAATAATACAAAATACATGGGCAAGAAGTGGACCATAAAAAATCCACACTATATAAGCTGCCCCCAGAGCTGGAGGAGAATAGGATATGTTACCAATGTCCTTTGTGTTTTTAATAAAAATGCATTAATACATTCTGTCTCTGTTAAGCTCTGAATAAAGTGACCAGATTCTCACTGTTGATAGTACTCAACTTAATTCCTAAAGATAGATTTACTCAAAACATTAACCTGTACCAATGAGTCACTCAAAAAGACATGGCATCCAGAAGATATGATATCCTGGCATAGGCTGTCATTCTATGACTCCAGATGAAATAGTACTTCAATACAAACCTTCATATAGATGAGGTCCCACAAAGAACAAATAAGAAAAGCATATTATATGCCAGAAATATTAGTCTCTGAATTCTACTAAATTTTAATTCATGTTTAATACATTAATACTGATATTGATTGAAATATGCTACTGGTAAACACCAAATAGAAATAGTTAAGTGGCCTTCGAAGAATCCAAAAATCTATAGATAAACCAGACACATTTTACAAGCATTTCTGAAAAGAGGTAACAAAGGAGATAAAAGAACGAGATACGATGCTCAGAGTGTCTATAATCAGATACTGAAAGTCAATCAACACAGGCAAATCTTCAATTACAGTATTCCCAGTGGCAATCATTGACAGGGCTGTTTCTGGGTCATGCTCCATCCATGTAATTTTCACCCTGAAATCTCAGAGAACAAACTACCATTCAAAGAGAAGCTCTAGTTTGAAATTTTTGTCTATAGCAGCCCTTTTTAGTAAATAGTCATTTCTCATGCATGATATAATTGTCTAAATTATCCTTTATTAGAATTCCTTCTCAAAAGTGAATTTTGTGAAATTATCTGAATTACCTTAATGCTGCTGAATTACTGACACCTCCAAACAAACTTACATTGGAGTAAACAATACTTTTTCACACTGGGAGAATGCAACTGATATTCATCTCCTATTGGGGGTTTTCACTAAACCACTATCCTAAATCTTGTTATTCTGAGCTCATCTGTCCTTTTATGTTTCTAAAACACTAAATTATGATGAGTCATACACTGATGAATGATAGTGAAAGAATTAAGTTCAGACTAATAGAAGAAGAAAACATTACCATATTTTTGGAAGGACTGGGTTCCCCCAAATTAGAAATAGTAAGTACTTGGTACAGGTTCATCATCCTTAATCTAAAACTCCAAAATCTGAAATGCTCAAAAATCTAATACTTATTTTAAAAATAATAGTTGTGTATCTTTATAGGTTGCATGTGATGTTTTGAAACAGGCATACAATGTGAACACACAAATCTGGGTAATTGGGGTATACATCATCACGGGCATTTATCATTACCTTGTACTAAGAATATTCTAATTCCACTCTTTTAGTTATTTTCAATTATACCCTAATTTATGGTTGATTATAATCACTTAATTGTGCTATCAAATATTATTCATTCTATCTAACTACATTTTTGCAACCATTAACCCTCCCTTTATTATCCCCCACTCCCTGCTACCCTCCCAGCCTCTGGCAACCATCATTCTAGTCTGTCTCCAACAGATCAACTGTTTTGAATATTTAGCTCCCCCATATGAATGAGAAGATGCGAGATTTGTCTTTCTGTGTTTGGCTTATTTTACTTAATATTCTCCTGGAGAATATTGTTCCAAATGGCAGGATTTCATTCTTTCTAATGGCTATATACTATTACATTGTGTCTATGTACCACAATTTCTTTATCAATTCATCCACTGATGGACACTTAGGTTGATTCGAAATCTTGGCTATTGTTAATAGTGCTGCAATAAACATGGGAGTGATATCTTTTCGATATACTGATTTCTCCTCCTTTGGATATATACCCAGGATTGGTATTACTGCAGCATTTGGTAGTTCTATTTTGGGTTTTTTGAGGAACCTCCATATTGTTCTCCATGGTGGTTGCACTAATTTACGTTCCCACCAACAGCATACGAGGGTTCCACTTTCTCCACATCCTCACCAGCATTCGTTATTGCCTGTCTTGTTATAAGCCATTTTAACTGGGGTGAGATGATATATCATTGTAGTTATCATTTGAATTTCTCTGATGACTAATGATGTTGAGTATTTTTTCATATGCCTGTTGGCCATTGGTATGTGTTCTTATGAGAAATGTCTATTCAGACCCTTTGCCCATTTTTAATCAGATTATTTGATGTTTTCCTATTGAGTTGTTAGAGCTCTTTATATATGCTAACTATTAATCCCTTGTCAGATGGGTAGTTTGCAAATATTTTCTCCTATTCTGTGAGTTGTCCCTTTGTTGACTGTTTTTTTTGCTATGAAGAAGCTTTTTAGCTTCATGTGATCCCATCTATTCAATTTTGCTTTGGTTACCTGTGCTTTGGGGGTATTATTCAAGAAGTCATTGCCTAGACTAATGTCCCCAATGCTTTCTTTTAGTAGTTTCATAGTTTTAGGTCTTAAAGTCTTTAATCCATTTGGATTTGATTTTCATATATGGAGAGGGAGAAGGATATAGAGTTTTATTCTTCTGCATAAGAATATCCAGTTTTCCCAGCACCATTTATTTAAGAGACTGTCCTTTCACCACTGTATGTTCTTGGCACCTTTCTCAAAGATGAGTTCACTATAGATTTGTGGATTTATTTCTGGATTCTTTATTCTGATCCATTGGTGTATGTTTCTGTTTTTATGCCAGGACCATGCTGTTTTGGTTACTACAGATCTGTAGTAAAATTTGAAGTCAGGTAATGTGATTCAGTTTCCTTCTTTTTGCTCAGGATGGCTTTGGCTATTCTGGATCTTTTGTGGGTTGTTATAAATTTTAGAATTATTTTTTCTATTTCTGTGAAGAATGTCATTGGTAGTTTGATAGGAATTGCATTGAATCTATAGATTGCTTTGGGTAGTATAGACATTTTAATAATATTGATTCTTCCAGTCCATGAGCATGGAACATCTTTCCATTTTATTGTGTGTGTCTTCTTCCATTTCTTTACTAATATTTCATAGTTTTTATTATGGAGGTCTTTTACTTGTTTGGTTAAGTATATTCCTGGGTATTTTATTTGTAGCTACTATAAATGGAATTACTTTCTTGGTTTCTTTTTCAGATTGTTTACTGTTGGTGTATAGAAATTCTACTGATTTTTGAATATTGACTTTGTATCCTGCAACTTCACTGAATTTATTAGTTCCAATAGTTTGTTTATGGAGTCTTTAGGTTTCTCTAAATATAAATAAGATCATATCATCAGCAAACAAGGATAATTTGACTTCTTCCTTTCCAATCTGGATACTTTTTATTTCTTTCTCTTGTGTGATTGTTCTAGCTAAAACTTCCAGTACTATGTTGAATAACAGTGGTGAAAGTGGGCATCCTTATCTTGTTCTAGAACTTAGAGAAAAGGCTTTCAGTATTTCCCATTCAGTCTGATACTCGCTGTGAGTCTGCTGCATATGGCTTTTATCAAATTGAGTTAAGATCCTTCTATACCCAGTTTTTTATAGAGTTTTTATCATGACAGGATGTTGAATTTTATCGAATGCCTTTTCAGCATCAACTGAAATTATCATATGGTTTTTGTCCTTTGTTCTGTTGATACCATGTATCACATTAATTTGCTTATGTTTAACCATCCTTGCATCCCTGGAATGAATCCCATCTGATCATGATGACTAATATTTTTAATGTGTTGTTGAATTCAGTTTTCCAGTATTGTGTTGAGGACTTTTACATCTAAGTTCATCAGAGATATTAGCCTATGGTTTTCTTTTCTGTGTGTGCCTTTGTCTGGTTTTGGTATCAAGGTGATACAAGGCCCTGTAGAATGAGTTTGGAAGTATTTCCTCCTCCTTAACTTTTTTGGAATAGTTTAAGTAGGATTGGTATTAATTCTTCTTTGAATGCTTGATAGAATTCACCAATGATGCCATTGGTTCCTGGGCTTTTCTTTGATGGGATATTTGTTATTACTGCTTCTATTTTATTACTTATTATTGGTTTATTTAGGCTTTGGATTTCTTCCTGCTTCAATCTTGGTAGATTATGTATATCAAGGAATTTATCCATTTCTTCTAGGTTTTCCAAATTTATTAGCATATAGTTGCTCATAGTAATTTCTAATGATCCTTTGGATTTCTGCTGTATCAATTGTAATGTCTCCTTTCTCATTTCTAATTTCGTTTATTTCAGTCTTCACTCTTTTTTACTTAGTCTGGCTAAAGGTGTGTCAATTTTATCTTTTCAAAACAACTTTTTGTTTCATTGATCCTGTGTATTGTTTTTTGGTTTCAATTTTATTTTTTCTACTCTGACCTTTATTATTTCTTTTCTTCTACTAATTTTGGCTTTGGTTCCTCTTGTTTTTAAAAATCCATACTTCTGAGTACTGACATGACACCACAAGTGGAAAATTCCACACATATATACTTAACAAAATTTGTGTAATGTGCAAAATTATTAAAACTATTGTATAAAATTACCTTCAAGCTATATATATATATATGTATATATATATATATATAAAGTATATCTAAAATATAAATGAATTTTGTGTTTAGATTTCAGTACTACTCCCAAGATATCTCACTACATATATGCAAATATTCCAAAATTTTTTAAAAATCCAAAAACATTTCTGGTCTAAAGTATTTCAGATATTCAACCTACAGTTTTACCAGGCCTCTATTCCCCTGAAATAATTTTTAAAACAATTCAATTAGAAGGTTTTTTTAATATAAAAAAGCTATCACATTATTAAAAGGTTCAATGCAAAGAAGCAGTACAATTAAATTCTCAACCACAACTCCAAGAAGGATTTATATACCTAAGAACTATTATATTTTTTTCAGAAGAAGTTATTTCACATCTTTTTTTTTATTAACCTTGGATCTCATGTTTGGTAAAATCTGCTCCCAAAGCTTGCTTGGGTCTCAAAGAAGTGATAGTGCCATAGGCACTGACTAAAGCCAAGTCTTTCTTGGTTTTATTATAATGTTTCTTTGTCTGCCCTCCAATTTTCACCTAATGGTCAAAATTTAAAAACAGAATAAAAATTCAGTTAATTAATCTGTACTTAGAAGCCAACCGGGCTATATCATAAATCTAAAATGCTAAACATGAAATTATTTATTATGTAAAAACTAATTAAGGAAGCATGGATACTATCCAACATGAATGGTTAGGTCCTATAAAATACCAAAGCTAGAATCCATGTTTCAGGAGTTAACCTAGAAAAGACTTTATAAGTACATTTACAGTCAATAAAATAAAATAAAGATATCATCTCTTAGAAGATAATAACTATATTTTAAGGAAAATGTAGTAACAGGTGCCACACTATTATCTGCATTTAAACATGTTCATTACTAGAAACTTTATTTTATTCTTTCACTATAGCTTTGACTTACTACTGAAAATATGTATACTACAAAGTATTTGCATGTATATGTATGCTAAGGTATTTATTACTCCATCTACAGGTTCAATGACTCCGGTCTCTAGTAAGTCCTGTCTCCATGAGCCTGGCCAAGATGTCAGAAATGCCAAATACCTTAGAGATGCTTTAACTAGAAAAAAAAAAAAAAAAAGATTAGGCTAAGCGCCTCGACTACATTCAAGGTTATACAGTTAATATGCCAAAGCACATGACATTGCTTCCTCCTTCCGCACAGATGCCTTGGCATGCAAAGTGAATTGGAATCCTTCATCTCCCTTTACCTTTGACAAAGCTGAACACGTGCCAAGCCTTTTCTCTGCCACTGCTTGAACTTTCCGTTTTCATTCTCAAACCCCTAGTTCCATTTATACCCAACAAGAGTGACTTGGAAATCATGTAACTAACTTTCTTGGATTAATAAAAAGTATACAAAGTAAATTTACACATACTTCTACTTCTCTTTAGGAGATTAGCATTTGAGCATGGATAAATGTATAGTCATGCACCACATAGCAATGTTTCTGTCAACAATGTACCACATATACAATGGTAGTTCCATAAGATTATAATATCATATTTTAATGCACCTTTTCTACATTCACATATGTTTAGATACACAAATACTTACTATTGTGTTACAATTGCCTACAGTATTCAGCACAGTAACATGCTGCACAGGTTTGTAGCCTGGGAACGATAAGTTACATTATATAGCTCAAGTGTGAAGTAGGCTATATCATCTAGGTTTGTGTAAGTACACTCTATGATGTTCGCACAATGAGAAAATTGAATAACGATGCATTTCTTGAAATATATTCCCGCTGTTAAGTGACATATGACTGTATATCCATTTTCTTAGTATTTCTATTTCACTGATGGAAAAAGAAAGTGTCCAGGTGTTGTAATAACTTACCTCTCTTTTTCTAGGTTACTGTGTCACACCACTTTCACCTCTTAAACTGCCATTCCTTGGCAGTGTAGCATACTGATTGAGAGCATGAGCTCTGGAATCAGATGGCAGCTCTAGCCCCAGCTGTATGCTTGCAGGCTATGTGACCTTGGGCATATTGTTTAACTGCTCTGGACCTCATTTTCCACATCTATCCCTACAACTCCTAGAGGATTAAATAAAGTAATGCATTATGTGGCTGGCACATATCGTAAACTCCCAATATATGTTAGTAGAGAGGTTGATATTTTCCTTTCTCCAATTACAGAAAGCTCTGAGTTGCTATTCCTAAATATCCCCATTTCATTTGCAAAGACTAATTCTCCAAATAGAAAAATGATGACCTAGATATAAATCTGAATCTCCAGATAAAAGTGATATTTTTAACCTGCTTCCTCAGTTGTCTTTCTTTTTGTTCTAAATAATCATGCCACATAAGCAGACAATGAACACAGACATCTGAATTTATATTAATACATAACTCACCATAAGGTTGCATAAAGAGTATAGAGAGATGATGGAGCCAGAAAGATGCAGATATGAACCCTTGCTCCACAATTTACCAATTGGGTTTTTAGGTCTTTCTGATGCTTAGTGCCCTTCTACAAAATGGGATAATACTCATAGATTTATTGCAACAATCAAATGAAGTAATATGAGTACAGCACCTGACATAAAATAAGAGCTCCAACATTAGATTCCTCCCCTGTAAACTATAAGAAACTTAAACTGCAACCCTCTTTCTAGCAAAGTTGCTTTTTATGCCCAAATGATCAAGGGATATCTGAATGATAGGGATTTATTGTGAAAATCTGTTCTTAATATTCCTCTAATTATATAAAGAAGTGATATGTACTAATTACACTAGGGTTTTATTTTTTTAAATAAAGGACACAGCATACACCATAAACATAATAAAAAGCCAAAGAAGAAAGAGAAGAGGATAAAAAGGAACAGCTGGTATAAACTGTGCACATCATTCAAAGAGGCAATGGGGCCAATAGAATTTTTCAATAAAAGCAAGAGAACACTAGGTGGTAACGAAATGGATACTTTACATCTGAGGAAGCAAAACATATTCACTACTCTTCGGGATGCCAGGGGAGGCTTGGATAACATCTCCTGTCTTAATGAGCTATATGCCATTCCCAGCTGTTCAGAACAATGACAGAGTTCACTGCAGCCGCGTATCCATATACAAAAACTCCATGGTCCTTAGAGCCAGAGGTGCAGGGCAAATGCTAAATCACACATCTGTTGATGTTTGGATGTATAAATGAACAGAGATTTAAGAAAAGAAAAAAAACTTCCACATCCAAGATCTTTCTTCTCCAAACTATGTACATTTTCTCATCTCTTCTTCTTTTGTTCAGAAAGAAGTGTTGGCTCTGAGTACTTTTTTTTTTTTTTAATCAACTGACTTTATCTTTTATAGCAGTTTCAGGTTTATAGAAAATGAAGCAGACAGTACAGAGTACCCATAGATGGTCTCACTCTGAGCACTTTCAAGTATCCTGGCTGACTTCAAAAATTAAAAAATTAAATGGTCACCTAGTATTTGAATGAATCAATACATAAAGGACCACATAAGAGAATTTGAAGCCCTATTCCCTGTTTAGGTTTGCAGAAACCAACTGACTGACAGTGACAGCAATCTGAATAGAATATAATGATCAGTCATCAGGAAAAAAAATGTACAGTTGTAGATTTATACAGTACCCATTAAGGGCATCACCAATGCCAAATGCAAAATCATGATAACTGATAAAACTTAAGTTTATTTGTAAAATCAGATTTTTTATAGCCAATTAAAAGCACTATCATCTCATTAACCTCTGTATTTGCTGAGACTATAAGAAAACAACATTTCATTACAGGTCTCTCTCCAATCTGAAGGACTTTGAATGTTCCCAAGATCATGGCTCAGAGCTCCCTTAATATTTATCAGACAGCTTCCTTCAACTATGGAACTGTTCCTCTTGTTTCTTAATAGATGAGGTGCTCTATAAGGTCATGCAGACATCACTTGTCATTAAGAAAAATATTAACACGTGAGTCATCACTTCTGCTAGGAACACTTAAATGGACAATAGAGTGTGAAGTTCTCAAAGTGTGGAGTCCTAACTTGTTAGAAATGCAAATGATTGGGCCCCACTCCTGACCTAATGGATCAGAAATCTGGGGGTGGTACCAAGTGGTCTGCGTTTTAACAAACCCTCCAGGTGATTCTGATGCAAATAAAGTTTGAGAATGACTGGCTTATTTAAGAATATTTAACCAAGAATAAAAAGGAAGTGAAGATGAACAGTAAACATCTCCCACCCTTCATCACTCCCTCCTCTTTTTTTGGCTAAAAACAAGAAAGAATTTTGATTACTTTTAGAAAAGTGTAGTATTTCATTTGGGAATATTGATGACTATTTTTTAGGGCTTCCTACCAGGGCTTACTGAACGAAACACTTGCAACTATAGCCATTTTTTCTCAATTGGATATAATTCACATTTTCCATGTATCATAAAGTGAACTGAAATCTGTTTTACCTACACATGATTTTTCTCTTCTATGCAATTTGAAATTTATTCTAATTAAATTTTTTTTTCATATTCCTTTACTTATAGCTCAGAGTATAGTAACAATAGATATGCGCACCATAGGAAGACCCTATGTTCAGATAAATCAGATAAAGTTCTCTATATGCTCTAGTCCTTAGTTAACCAATATGGAAGGTTCACCAATTGTATCGTTTAAACATGCATTATTTATTATAAATTAAGTACAATTTGATGCACTTAATGGGGGTGTTATTATGGTTCCTGTTCCTTTATAACTTTGCTCCATTTTCTATCATCTAAATATATTTTTGATTAAGTTTTTACAGTAAAATTAAAGTAAAATTGTATTCTACTGCTCATTCTCTCTACTGTGCCCAGGTATTCACAAAATACCTTTGTGAATTTATGTGCTAAACTAGGTAGTCATGATACATTCGTTGACTTCAGGAACTTATATTCTGGTAAGCCTCTCCCTTGAGCAATAGAATGTAGGATGGATGGAAAAAGTTTTATAGCATCTTAGATCATGTATTTTTTAAAAGAATTCTTTGCAAATCAATTTGGCCTTTCCTCTTAGTCCAGTGAACAACTGGTTTATTTTAAATTAGTGATCCTATATAACAAACAAATTCCCAACCTAACATCAACTTGGATAAAGAAGGAGTGGTCAACATTTATAAATGAGATTATTCAGGCTAATAAGGAAGAAAAAGATTGGAGACTTCTGACAAAATGATTTATGCTTTGGTTTACACCATCCCAAAGAAATATGAATTTCCCAACAGCCTGGGTGGTGTCTCAAGTGAAGAGAGAGCCAGTTATCTGAGAAAAAGGCAAATAATGCACCACCCATGTGCGACCATGTGTCTCTTCTGGCAAAAGAAGCTAAAGATACTGAATGAAGCCTTAGCAGCATCATAGGCCTCATCTGCTAATGATTAGGGAAGTCAGCCCTCCAGGAACAAAAGGCAAATAACAGACTCTCTCTCTCTCTCTCTCTCTCTCTGGAATACTGGCTCAAGAAGAATATTGATCAGACAAGCAGGAATCCCTTTAGAAAAGAGCTTCTTAATCTGGAATCTATGGATAAAATTCAAAAAGTGCATGACCTTGGATGAAGAAAATATTTATCTTTGTTTTACTAACTTCTTCTGAAAATTAGCACTTCCTTCAATGATGATTGTAGACAACCGCTATGATAGTATTAACTTTGTCACCAACAGAAATCACAAATATTTCATACCAGCTGTTACAGGTATCTCTCTTTCTGTGGTTTTAAATTTTTTTTAATTTATTTTTTATTTGTATATATTCATGGGGTACAAGTACAATTTTGCTACATTAATATATTGCATTGTGGTGAAGCCAGAGCCTTCAGTGCATCTATCACTGGGCAACACACATTGTACCCACCAACCAACCTCCCATCACCCACCCTACCCCACCCCACTCCTGCCTCTTTAAGTCTCCAGTGCCTATCACTCCACATCATTGCAGGTATCTCTAAATTATACCCATGCTATAAATACTTTGAAACTATAGTATTATTAAACTTGCCACTAGATCTTGTTATGTATCATGACTCTATTTCAATGTAATTGGTGCCTTTTGTACTAATACACATTCTTTAATGCATGTAACAACATTATTCTGAGAGGTCAAAAGGGGGCCACGATGAAAAAAGGTTAAGAGTCCTGATTTAGAAAGAAGTAGGATGTGAAGAGGGAACACTCTGAAGCAGTCCCAGAAATCCTATCAAGAGAAAGAATTTTCCAAGAAACACATACATATATTGTTTTGTTCTGAAATCCACAAAAAATGTTAGGAAGCTTCACTAGCTTACTGTTCTCACTTGGAAACTACAATAAAACCCAAAAAACGCTGATACGGCCTATTTGGTCACAATAGGAATAATTTCTAGCAATCACTTTGACCTTGGAAATATTAACCTACCAGCAGTGGCTGCTCTGGGACAGAAAAAGGCAGCTCAGTGATAATTCAACAAACACATTATCAAGTGCCATGTTTTCTTCAGTCCCAAATCCTACCTAAGGTACCACTGAAGGGCCACTATGAGGTGTTCCAAGAGCCACAGCTCTTACAGTATGAGAGACAATGCACGTAGGCTAAATGTCACACTTAAAAGATGTAATAGGTCAAAAGCTCTTTGTACAGAAAGGCTTTCAAATGCCCTGACGATAGAATAACTTTGTGAAAGACAAACCAGAGATTAAAATAATTACAAACCAATGTTTTTATAATAATCAGATATGTTTGAATATCTATATAAGAGATACAATTAAAATAGTGGTGTTAAGTCAGATACATTCAAAGTGCTAAGAAAGAGCTCTTTATTGAAACGAATCTTACAGCAGATTTCAAATTTTCAGGTTAGATCACATTTCTATCCCAGATGTCTGCGACCACGCTTTGGGAAAACATGGCAGTAAACTATGACCTTAATGTTACATGGCTCTGCCTGAACTAATTTACAGGAAGCTATTAAGCATTCATATATTTAAATCCTCACTCAATTTAAAATGTAGAGACTGCTTTCACAGAGCTAGCTAACCAATCATCTGCCATTTATTCTATGAGATTCTGAATAACTTCTTTTTGGCCTGACCTTTTCTTCTAAAATATCCTAGAAGTGGGTAGTAGTATATCAAGCCATATGAAGCTATGGCACATTGTACCCATTAGCTGGAATTTTAACTGAGGGTAAACAATGATTATCATGACATTTTAGCTTTAGATATATTTCTTGCTGGCAACAGGCAACAGTAAACACAAAGAGGTCAACCTGACTTGATTACAAAATGAAGTGTTGCCAATGCTCTTCAAATGAGCTAGTCTGTGATAAGAGTTTAAAGCAAATCAGTTAGTCATTGTTTTCATATGGCCATATCAGAGATCCCTGGGCAGACAGACTCCCATTTCATTCTAGTCACCCATAAAATGAAAGCATTTAAAATCATGTGTATGCAAAGATCTTACAAAGGGATATTTTTCAGACAGATTTTGTGCATTTAAAATGCTCTTCAGCTGGGGGGGGGGGACCCTTTCCCTCTTTGAACAAAGAATTTTTTATTTTTCATACTACTCTATGCTATATGCCATACCAATTTAAAAAAAAAATCTACACAAACAATTATGATTCAGTTGAAAACAAAGATAGCACCACTATAATTGTGCCCAATGAGCCCAAAATATTAAACTTTTATTTTCAAGTATGGCTTTCATCACTCCTTCCTCCAGTGCAGTATATATGATAATATATTATTTGTAATTCAGAAGAGGAAGAGTTCCATACAAAATGAATGACTTCAATTGCCTTATAAATAAAACATGGATAAATGTCTTGGCAAAATAAATTAAAGGAGCATTTGTATTTGATCACTCCATCATATTACTGTCTTTATCTACAAGCAGAAGAAGCTGTTGTTGTGTATTTCCTGAAATTCATTATGTGTAAAGTCCATAATGGAGAAAAATCGCTAGTAAGTTATGGCTGAAACTCAAACAAATAGCACATATTATGCACCTCAGAGAGACCCAAACACATTAAAGGCACAATGCTCAGAAAAGATAATGATGGTCCACATCTGTAGCTTAAGGGTTTGTCTGTTTGTTTTGGAAGAGCTTTAACTAGCTTGATGATTTTAAAAATTAAGCTATAAGACATTATTGTAGGTAATAAACTCCCCTTTCACTCCTCAAAATTTACTGAAATGGTTGAAGAGGACAAATATTAGTCTTGATGAAATACTTGTGCTGATTTTATTTTAATGAATAGGAGCCATAGGATAAACTACTTAAATCCAGTTTTAAAGAAAACGGAATTCACACCATTACTACCATATTGTTAAAGTTTTATATATAAATATATACACACACACACATATATATATATATATGAGAAACAGAATTGGAATGAATCACAAATAATAAATGCAGTATATTTTTCTCTGGGGGTATAATTCTAGGTTATCTTTCATTTTTCCTATTATTGTTGAAATATATTGGAGGGCAGTACAAATTTCAAAGACTATAGAAATAAATGTTAACAAATAAATACTTTCCAATTATACAAAGTAACAGCCTTAAAAAGAGCCACTTTTATTGTTTAAAAGAAAGCATTTTTAAATAAATACAACAAAAATTATCTCAGAAAATTATGAAAGGAAAACCTTTCTCCTCATGTGCTTTGGGAGAGTGACTTCAAAACATAAAATCATAATTACAGCTAACATGAAAGAGCAGGTAAAATAAAAACTATTCAATTTCTAAGGATTTCAAATTTCCAATAGTGTTTCCCGTAGCATAAAACTCTAGAAAAATAATATTAAAATATAGTTAGTAAGTGTATTCAATGCAATAAAAGTTAAAGCCTGATTCATACCAGTGTCATTTTGAAAATTTACCAACACTGTCGTTTCCAGTAGCCAATATCAAATCAGCTCAGTTTCCCATCGAGGCCACCACGTAATGTGCACTTACAAGCCCTGAAGGGTCAACATTCCACATAACATTCTTTCCTTTATTTTATACATCATCACCAACAGTAATCACCCTGCACTGAAAGCTTATTTCCCCCATCATAGTGGTGCTATATGAAACACATACTTGGTTGATTTTTATGGCTAAACAGAGAAAGGCATAAATGCAACTCAAAAACTTCACTCTCTTGCTGAGCTGTGGAGGAGGAGGAGAGAGAATGAGAAATGGGGAAAGAGACAAGGGGAGAACAGAGAAAAAGAGGTAAGGAGAAAGAGAAAAATTGGTGAAATAATGCAGGAGAAATGAAGGGAGGGCTTCAGCAACCGAAAGGAAGAATTACAAATGATAGCAGAAAGATCTGTCATTAATTTACACCAATTAATAGTGTATATTTGCATTTTGTAATGTGACTTCAACAGCCACGGAATTTTTATTGGAATGTATATTTCATCATTTAAAATATCTTGTACCAAAAACCTTAATGTATGCTACATTTGAACAGTAACTTACTGAATGCTTATCTCCTCCCTTCTCAAATCTGCTTCATCAATTGACAAAAGCATTTGTCAGCATTTCAGGCCTTGGTAAAATAAGGGCCCCCGAATCCAATTCGTTCACACTCATTAAACTATGGGATAGTAGCAAACATGACAGAAGTCCAAAACTGATCCCAGCTGACACCATTCTAGATCACCCAACCCCAGCAGAAGCCAGTTCAGTCAAGCCCTAAACTAATAAACAATAATAAATGTTTTATGTTTTAAGTCACTGAGTTAGATGGTTTATTCCAATAAAATGTAACTGACATATGCATACGTCCAATTAGATTAAAGACTAATTTCTAATTTGAGTTCAAAATAATTTAGAGACAAGATTCAAAACTCTTACATGGAGGGAGAAAAAACTCATAGAGGGGAAAATAATGTATTTCTTTGCTAATATTCTCAAACTATTAAGAGACTCAAGAGTTTCATTTTTCTACCTCGGCAGAAAATTGATAATAGCAGACCACTATCTTTTGGTTGGTTTTTCCTCAGTTGTTGCCTGAAAATGGCCATGAAGCCCTCTCTTCTGAGATATTTTAGAACTGCCATAACTACTTTTGCTCCCCAACCTTATATTCCTATTAATTCCCCTCCCTCCCAAGTAGTCTTAAACATGTCTTCTAACCTTCTGGACACCATTTTTACAAATAAGATTATTTGTCATTTAAATAAGTGGACTCCTATTGCTCTATGGAGATCTCATTTCCTCTCTCTTATTGTCCAAACAAGTATCAATCTCTTTATGGTTATAGCATATTTCATATCCCTTAGTTCATGAGAAGGATATTTAAGCAGATATATACATTTGGAGTAGAAAGAATGGATTTAGATGAACATATATACAAATGATATATTTACATTTACCATTTGTGATGTGATAACTGACCCACATCACAAATGGGCAGGTTCACACATCAGTAGAACAAAGAATAAAGAACTCGCCTTGAAGACAATGGCCCAAAGATATCATAAATAAATATTTTCTACCATAAACAGTTCAAATACTGTAAAAAGATGAGCAGCTAGTTTGGCAGTTCCCTAAAAGATTAAAGAGAGAATTACCATATCACCAAGACTTTCCACTTCTAGGTATATATCTAAGCAAAATGAAAACATGTCCACACAAAATATGGTACATGAATGTTTGTAGTAGCATTATTCATAGTAGCCAAAAAGTGCAAAAGCCCCAAATCCATGAATATCTGATGAATGGGTACATAAAATGTCCGTATATTAGAATATTATTCAGCAACAAAACACAATGAAGTATTGATCCATGCTACAACATGGATGAACCTTGAAAACACGCTATATGAAAGAAGCCAGTCACAAAATACCACATATTATAAGATTCCAAGACAGAAGATTTGTGGCTGCCTAGGACTAGAGGAGAAGGAGAAAAGGGTTGAAGAGACTGTTGTTGGGTATAGGATTTCTCTTGGGGGTGATGAAAATGTTCTGAAATTGATTGTGCCGATGGTTATACAACTCCGTGAACATCCTAAAAACCACAAAATGGTACAGATTAAATGGGTGAACTGTATGGTATGTGAATTATGTTTCAATATAGGGGCTCTTTTAAAAAGTAAAAAAAAAAAAAGAAGAAGAAGCAGCAAAATAACAAACCAAATCAAAAAAAGCCTCCAAAACCTTGGAGTGTCTATACAGTTGCTGAGACTGTCATATTGCCTGTATTAGAGACTGTAATTTCAATAGTGATGCATCAAAATCCCTACAGTATTTTAATTTATCATAGTACAATATTGGATTTTAAAAAATCCACATTCTCTTGCAGGATCCAAATTTTTCTCATTATAATGCCTAGTTCCCAGCACCTCTAAGTCTAAGCCCTCAGGGATTCACTGCTATATCAAATCAACACAAAAAAATGTGTTCTTTACTTCTTTATACATTTTTATATCTTCCTTAGTGTCCTTTTAAGATTTCTTGCTGCCTCTATGGACAGTCTCAAAATCTAGACTAGGAAGCCTCTCATCAATAATTTTGATACTATAGGGGTCTGATGCGGCTCTAAAATACTCCTTTTCAAATTTTCTAGAACATTCATTCCAGAAGTAAATTTATCAGAAATTACATAGACCAAAAAAAGTCACTTAGTGTTTTAAATATAGGGATGTTCCTATAAGTTGAATAATAGAACTAAATTAATCAAATTGATTACATAATAGTAACAAAGTATTATCAATACTATTAATAATGTAAAGGACTAGAACAATGTCTGGGTATAATAAACATTAAGTATCACACTATATGCATAAATTAATAAGCATGATGTGGGGGTGTGAGCCAGCCACAAATGGACTAGAAAAACACTATCCGGAACAGCCCATTTTCTCCTCTGCCCAAATGCTACTGTCCAGCAAATTGGAGAGCAGAGACAGCTCACATATCCAGCAATTTCATGAATCCTGATGATAATTGCGAACTGAAAGTAAACAAAAATGGCCTCTCAATGGGACAAGACAGATGTTACAAATTTTACAAGCCTTATTACTCACCTCAGGTCTATTTGCTTTTTTTTTACACAGAGCAAAACATTCTTATATCCAACTTCTAGGTCTAAAAGAAACAAAGATTACTAGAAGGAAGTAAGCTAAGAGCAGAAAGAAAATGCCTGACAATAAGGAAAGAAATAGTAAATTAAATAAAAATCAGACCCTAGCACACAAAAAGACAGGATGATGGGTCAGACAAATCAAGGACAAATACACCTACACCTTAGTACAGTATGCTCTTTGCAGTTAATAATGATGGCTTTAAGTTATCAATAAAAAGTTATATTATGTTTAAAATATTCTGTTCAAGAAGATAGAGAAATACATGATCTTAGCAAGCTTTTCCTAGAAAATAGGTATAACTTTTAACAGTAAAAGTAACATAAGACACAGAGCTAAAGGTTTCATCTACTTTATCTTCAAAAGTGCCCCCCTGAAGATGAGAGTTATCAACTTTAAAATGACATATCAGGGCTTAGAAGGAGTAACTTGCTACAAGTTACTTACAGTAACAGTAACTTACAAGTCAGATGACTGGTAAGACAATGCTTAACCATATTGCTGCAGGATATAAGTTCCACCTAACTCTCCAACCCCATTCTGTGCTAATCTCCCCATCACTACACTACCTTCTTCCAATTTCTGGTGCACACTGACCTCCTTCCTGACTTGTGGCCCTTACATTTCCCTCCCTCTGTCTGCCATGCTCTTCCTTGGCTCCGCCCCCTGCCCCTTTACATGCCCATCTCCTAGGATCCTTCAGAGGTCTTTTCTAAAGAAGAGTTCTAGCTCTACATCCTGGACTAGGTCCCGTACTGTGCATTTGCAAAGCACTTTACACCTTCCTTTCATAGCACTTATCACAACTTAGAATTATTTGTACAATATTTTTTTAATATATGTTTCCCCTGCTACACTGTGATCTCCATGAGAGCAGGATGCATTTTGTCTCAGTGATATCTGAATCCCCAAAGCTGAGTAGGAGGAGAAAAGAATACTGCTATTTCAAGGGGAAGGGAAGGGAAGGGGGGGAGAGTGCAGAGGGCAGGGAAGGGGAGGCAGGATTTAGGACAGGACTAACAATCACTAAATATTTACATCACAGGTACTTTGCTTGCATTTGCTCTACTATCATTATATTTAAGGGAATCAGAATATGTCACCCCAAAATATGCCACTTTGGCACAAGGATTTTCTTGAGCTGAAGACAATTGAGAAAAAGCAGACACAGGAAGAACTCGCTGCCCTCCCCATTTCTGCCTAAATTCCCCCTCTTGCTCCTCCTACACCAGAAAGAGAATCACCCCTCACCTCCAGAGACAGAGAGAACATGGAAATGAGTCTGCATAAACAATCCTTACTAAGCGACCCTTGTGTACCATTAGTTTCACCCATATATTTACCTTCCCACAATTTACTGCCTTAGGAGCCCAAATCTCCTATCTTTGTCTAGTCACTTCTCTACAATGTAGTGCCCTTTTGAAAAAAATGGTATATAAGCCCCCAAGTCGAACTGCTTCTTTGGGATTTCACTTCCATTTTGTGAAGTTCTCATGCATGCAAAATTTAAAATAAAATTTGTATGCTTATTTCTCATTAATCTTGTTAATCCTGTCTTTTTGCAGCTTAATTAATAGGCCTCAGGCATATACTTAAAAGAGTCCAATAGAAAATTAGGTAGCCAGGGTGACTAGAACCTAAATGTTCTGGATTAACAATATTTCCAAAATTTGGGTATTTGATCTGCAAGTAAAGAAAAAAGAAAACCCTTAATGCAGATTTCATAGATATACTCTTTTGGTTCTTCCTTAAGTATTTTCAATGGGATAATTAAGATTATGTACTTGCACACTTCAGTTTTGAACTTTAAGATGGTTCTTACCTCCCAAACTATATGAGCAATGGAAAAGCCACAACTTGTGCACTACCGAGAATATCATAATACAGTCAGTACAGTTCTGATGTGCTCTGTACCACTCTGCCCATAATGAACTGACAATACTAATTAGTCACTTGAAACCCTATGGGTGCCACTATCACCACCGATGTGCATTACTAAGAATCACTGTAATAGCGTGATTTGTTTTAATGTATGCTTTTGAAACAATTACATTGTTCATATGCCTCCAGTGTTTAGATTTCTAAATAAATGATCTCTCATGGTATTTCATTTAGTCCTCACAACAACTGCACAGGAAGACTGTATCATCATCTTTTAGAGATAAGGAAATCACATCTCTTAGAGATAAGCAGTTTAGGAAATCTACCTGAGGTCATCAGACTACTGAGCAGAAGAGCTAAAATTCAAAGCCAGGTGGGTTAAAGACTTGAAGAGGAATGTTCAAAGCTGCATGATTCACAATAGTCACAAAGTGGAAACAACCCAAACATCCACCAACTGATGAATATCTGGATAAACAAAATATAATATATTCATTTAGTGGAATACCATTCAACAATAAAAAGAAATTAACTACTGATATATGCTACATCATAAATGAACCTTTAAAAATTACATTAACTGAAAGAAGGCAGATGCAAAAGAACAAATAATTACATGGCTCTCTGTATATGAAATGTCCCAAAAGGCAAATCTATAGAGATAGAAAGTAGATTAGCGACCATCTGAGACTGAGGTCGGGATTCACCATCAAAGAGCATGAGGGATCATGTAAGTGGGTTGACAATTAGGTTCTAAAACTGGATTGTGGTAATGTTTGTACAATTTAGTAAATTCAATAAAAATCACTGAATTATACACTTAAAAAAGGATGAATTTATGGTGTGTTAGTTATGCCTCAATAAAGTTTCAAAAATAAAACAAGTGTATCTGACTCTAAAAGAAATGCTATTTCACTAGGCAAAAAGACAAAGAAAGAAAGGGTGTAAGATTTTGGGCATTCAGTCATGCGTGTGGAATAATTTATAATATAATGAACTCATAGGGTCAACTGTAAACACACTTCAGTAGTTTTAGATACACCCTTCTATGAAAAAAACAGACAATGCCATCTTCAATATAAATAGGTTTACTTACAAATAACAAAAAAATCCAAATAAATTGGTTAAATAAGACAGAGGTTTCTTTCCCTCTCCAATTTGAAGGTACATAGTCCAGGGTTAGAAATGTTGACTCTGTGGTCATCAGAAATCAAGGTTCCTTCCTGTTCTACCAACATTAGTGCTTGTCTTCCAATCTCAAGGTGGCCTCATTGTCCAGGATGACCAGTGAAACTTCAGCCATCACACCCAAATTCCAGGCACAGAGGAAGGGTTATAAAAGGGTACTTCCCAGCTGAGTCAGCCTCCTTTAAGGAGTTATCTCCAAAGCCCTATCCAACTACCTCTGTTTACATTTCGCTGGTCACACTCAACTGCAAAGGACACTGGAAAATGTATTGCTGGGAACATTACCACCCAGAATACAATCAGAAGGAATGAAGCAACTAGAAGGAAGTGGGTAAATGGATACCCACTAAGCAACCAGCAGTTTCTACTAGATGCCCTTTACAACTAACTGCTCAGGAACAAAAATAATCAAAATAAAATCTGGAATAAAAACTCAACACTGATGTAAAATGAAACATCTACCACAAAGATAATATCTTTTGTAGAGTATTTTATTCTTTTCAAGAGTGTGGTATGCCTTATAAGCATCTAAATTGACTACTCATTTTCAATTCAATACTAGTCTGAAATGTCTACTGGAATAACAGAGTTTGGAAGCCAGTTCTTCATCTTTTCCTAAACATTTCCCCATCTCCAGTTGTATAATTGATGCATAAAACCCAAATGAAGGAGACTTGTACAAACACTCAATTATAGAGCCCGGTAATTGTTAATTTGTTGCTGTAGCTACAGGTTTTATGTCATTTGATAGAAATGTCTCTTTTCAAATTGCTTTAGACCCAAGGGAAAAGGTGTAAGGTTGATGATCTCTTAATGCACATGCATAATTCTATTAGATTTGATCTCCTCCAGGGCAAATAAGATAATTCTTAAATGCTAGAGTGTTAAAGAGGAAACGAAAGTAGCTGGTCACAGACAAGAGGGCTATTCTGATTGGCACCAGCCTTCTTCATTTTATTACAAGTTTTGAGTAGTGGTTCTCAAAGTGTGTTCCTTGGACCAGCATCATTATCACAACAGAACTTGCTAGAAATGCAAATTCTCAGACCCTCTCCCCCAGACCTACTGAGTCAGAAACTCAGGTAAGGGGGTCCAGCAGTCTGTGTGTTAACAAGCCCTCCAGGTATCTGATGCACCCTAAAGTTGGAGAACACTGTCTCAGGATATACTTCATATTTCACGTCTTTCACTGAAAAGACATAAGTTCTCAAGCACAACTGAGATGAGACACGTCATTACATATTCGATTCCTTTGTGGCCATGAATTAAAAAAAAAAAAAAAACCTTATATATTTGTGTTAATTTTTTATTTTTCCAGGAAAGGGATTATGATGCTATAGTTAATATCTTAGCTTACTAGTAGCAGCATTAGCTACTAGTAATGGGGACAAAGGGTCAACTGATCATGCTCAATTCTTTTTTGTTTGAGTTTTCGAGACAGAGTCTCACTCTGTTGCCCAGGCTAGAGTGAGTGCCGTGGCATCAACGTAGCTCACAGCAACCTCAAACTGCTAGCCTCAAGCAATCCTGCTGCCTCAGCCTCCCAAGTAGCTGGGGACTACAAGTATGTGCCACCATGCCCGGCTAGATTTTATATATATATATATATATATATATATATGTATATATATATATTTTTTTTTTCAGTTGTCCAGCTAGTTTCTTTCTATTTTTAGTAGAGACAGGGTCTCGCTCTTGCTCAGGCTGGTCTCAAACGCCTGAACTCAAATGATCTTCTCTCCTTGGCCTCCCAGAGTGTCAGGAATACAGGCATGAGTCACCATGCCCCAGCCAGTCAATTCTTCCAGCAATGTTTAGCTATGGTCACCAACAAGGTGGCAACGCTTCATGGAGGCCTTGAGGGATGGAATATAGAACGATTCTTATGCCTTCTATAGGAAATACCATATGGTGGGCCACATCCTGGGCCATGTGTTGCTAGGCAAGATAGCTATGCCTTATTTGCCTGGCATATGTATTTTATCTTGAGAGCACATCTCAACAGACTGAGATTCCAACTTCTGGTTCTGCAATGGTACAACCTTCAGTAAGTTGTTAAATATCTATTCTTCCCTTCTGAAAACTACAGATGATGCCCATTCACAGTCTATCCAGAAAGGAGACTCTGATGATCACAGTCTATAAAACAGACTAATTTAAGAAGAAAAGCAGAGTCAAAGTGCTACTTAGTAACTAAAGACTTGAGATTAATTTAAAAACATAATAAAGTCTTGAAATTTTATGTTAACAGAAAATTTTTTTAGACTGCTAAATAAGCTGGATAGGTATTCAGACTAATGCAGGATGTTAATTATCACATTTAATTTTTTTTAAGTTGAGAAACAAAGTTTGTAAAGGGCTATGAGACACTAGAACAGATTACCCAAGGAAAACTACAATATCTACCTACTTTATAATCTTTTCAAAACATCTATTCATCCATCTGAAAGAAATCATACCGTCAAAAATACTACTATAGCAGCTTTAAAGTTACTTTTAGAAAAATCACCTTTTCCCCAAAATTAAATCTTATCTAAGTGTGAGGCCAGGGGGAAAAATATTTATAACATATTTACATCTAGAATACATAAGGAGCACCTAAAAATCATTAAAAAGAGATAAAGAGCCCAATAAAAACTAGGAAAGGGGTTAAGGGTTAAATAGTTTTAGATTCAATAATAGTTCAATGAAAAAAATACAAATGTCAAATAAATGTAAAAAATACGCTAAACCTAGCTAGTAATCATCATATGTACACTCCAAGCAATTGGTAAAATTCCAAATTTTTAAAAGTTAAAACTTTTAAACTTAAAAAAAATGGTGCAATGCAACATTTTTGAAATAGCAAAATTTGGAAAACGTTTATGTGTGAAATCTCAACATATAAAAACAAAAACCTTGAGCCTTTCTGGTTCAAGCTTTCGTGAGAGAACTGGGAATCCCGACTGTCCAATTTCTTATACCTTTCTAGGCCTCTAAGTGTTCTAGAGAACGGACATAGTTTTAAAACCACGGGAGCAGATTAACACATAAGATGCTGCCTAGTCTTGCAGAAGAATACAGTGTTTTTGAGGACTTTAATATCACCGAAGTCCATTCAAACTTCAGTTTACAAACGTGAGTATGTTTAGATCTCTAGAACACTACCATGGAGTGTTACCTACAGCTTAGACCAATCATACCTCAGCATCTACAAATCATAACCCATCCAGATATTCTAAAACATAACCTGTCATCCAACTGTCAAATATGCTACAACTACCAAATAGACCATTCACTATGGAAAAAGAGTATTTTTGAAAATATTCCTTTAGTATGTCTTCCCTGTTAAAGAAACTCTAGCTGAAGGCAGCCATTTGAAAGTATAGTATTTACAAATTCCATTGAAGGTTCCAAAAAAGGATTGTTTCATTCATCCTGTACTAAATGCTGCTGGTGGGCAGTGACCGCACAAGGAGCAAGCAGGGGACTTCAGCAGTAGCTAATGTGAATTAAGTTGAACACACTACAAGATCGTAGCAATTGAAACCCCCAGAGAAGAATGTAAGAAGTCATCCAAGCTCCTAATTATTTATAAGGTTTTTTTACATTATTTAAAAGAATCCAGCTATAGAACATCAAGCTTTTGTTATACTATCAAGCCATTAGAGGGAAATATGAAAACAGTCATGTAATCTACAATAGTACTAAATTCTTAGAAGAGTCAGACTGTGTGTGTGGATCTTTCACTAACTTAGGAGGTCTTGCCATTATTAGCTGGGCCTCAGAGAAAGTTCATATAAGATATAAAGAGAAAGTCTTTAATTTTTCATTTTTATAGACATAGGGGGTACAAGTACAGTTTTGTTACATGATAGAGTGCACAGTAGTGAAACTGGGCTTTGGGTATAACCATCACCCAAATAGTGTACGTTGTACCCATTAAATAATTTTCATCCCTCATCCCCTCTACCCTCCCACCCTCAAACCATTCTAAGTCTCCAGTGTCTATTGTTCCACTATGTTCATATATACATATTATTTAGCTCCCACTTATAAGTGAGAACATGCAGTATTTAACTTTCTGCATCTGAGTTATTTCACTTAAGGTAATGGCCTCCAGTTCCACCCATGTTGCTGCAAGCAAGAGAAATTCTTGGTGTTCTATTAGAAAAATTTTCGTGGCTCTGGTTCACTTCATGTCATTAGAACACAATATCAAAGACATGGATGCCATAGTTAACCAAAATTACTTTTTCACTGACCATTGTCATAGTGGCTACAATAGTCATATAATTTTAACTTAGGGCTTACCATCAAGAGCAGACTATTAAACCATTAAAATAGAACCATAATTTTGGATATGCAGGGCTCAGAGACAAAGGTACGGTTATGGAAACTGACAGAAGGACACTGGAACCAAAAACAAAAATTTGGTTGTGGTTCCTAGGAACCATTAAGACCTCATTTAGCTGAGTTCTTGATAGTGGAAGATTTTCACACTACACACTTTAAGTGTTCACCTGCCTGCCTAACTTATTCGGGACATTCCTCAAGTCTCACGAGCTACTCTTCTTCAACAAAGTCACAGCTCTTCCTTACGCTTAGTGGAGAAGTTTTCTTTCCATTTATTCCTTTACTATTTTCAAAGCTAACTTCAGGGTTTCCATCTACCAGATAGACCATTCATAATATTTCAATCCCTGACCTGAATCTCTCCCAATCCATTGCTTTGAACACTGAGGCTTCAATCTTTCATTTCACTGGTCTACATTCACCTTCATACTCACAAAAATCTATTTTCATAAATTAGATTGTTCACAATCCTAAGAAAATGGGCTTATTTGTACCTATAATACTTCTGCTAGAGTAGGATACCCTTATCAAATCAAGTATTTCAAAGGGAAGTAGGACTAAAAAGAAGAAAGATTTTCACAGACTCAATAACATTGCAATTGTCCCAGCAGAAATTTCAGTAATTAAATAACCATATATTTAATAGTTAAATATCTACATCTATACAGATAGGAGATATAATCATATAAACATACAAGCGTCGATTACTATTAAAGATTAATTATATAATACTAAAAAGTGAAAGCATTGTTTCCCAGACATCACCAACAAAGATTTTTTTTTTTTCGGCATATTATGGGGGTACAGATTTTAAGGTTTCAATAAATGCCCATTTCCCCCCCTCACCAACAAAGATTTTTAAACAGCCTTCTTCCACAACCATCATCCACCACTGTGTAAACTGAGCACATAGCAAATCAAACAAAGCAGAAATGTTGCCAGTAAAACAGCTGACACTCTCTCCTCACCACTGGGAATTCCACAGGATAATATGATTATTATCAATTACGAGACTCTTAAAGCAAATCAAGTTTCTTAATTAATTGATCAATGGAGCTATATCAAACTGTAGTTTTTAAAAACTTCACATTAGAGGAGAAAAAAACAAACCTAGAATTGCCTTGTTTTTCTACTCAAGTAAATAATAACTGTTGCTTTCTTTAAAATGATTTATATTTAATTATGATGCCTCTCCTAATTAATTTTCTCAATTCTTATAAATTCATTTATTTCTGCTTACTCTTAATGTTAATATTATTACTATTAAATGTTAATAAGCATTTAAATATAGGCATAGATGAATTTTGTTCACATTTAATACAAAAGAATATAATTTTATGTGCTTTCACTGAAGTGGTTTTATTGGGTTTTTTCTATAAGTACATACACACACTTAATAATAGCATTTTACAAACCTAATGAAAACTAGGCACCTTCCTCCTGCTCCCATAAATCTGAAAACACTGCTGGGTGTCTCAGATTCCCCGAAGGCTATCCACGTGCCCCTCCCCACAAAACATACACACACAGGTGAAGAATTCCTAATTCATCTGCTGAGGCTCCCTTTGCATGGACCTGGAAGTACAGAAACATTTCCCAAAGAAGAAAATGTCTATAAACATAATTCTATAAATCCTTTCAGCAAACAAAAAAACATATAATCAACATCCAAAATCATAAAGATCAGCCTCAAGGCTGATGGCTACAAATCTGGTAAGATCAACTCTTCGGCCTCTGACTGGCAGTTCTTCCTCCTCCTTTCCCCAAGATTAAACTGCAGCCAATTTTCATCCAGCCAGTGAGAGAGATTCTTCATTAACAAAAGAAGGAGGATTAAGCAAGACAGACAAATAAAGCTGAGGATCCATATTGGGATTACAAAACTAGGTCGATGAATCATGTTCCTAAATCAGAGACACTTTGGGAGAAAAATGCAACAGAAATCTCTGATTATATAGATGCTGCATGGCCTCTTCCAGCCATGGCTACTGTAGTTTAGAACCTGCTTAAGCAGATGGTCTTATTTTAATTTTTTAATAACTCCCCAAATTCCAACAAAAGCTTCTACCCTTTATCTAAACAGAGAATCTAAGGCTGGGAGAAGATGAGAGAAGCGAGATTCACACAGGACTACTAACCAATCTTGGCGCCCACCCCCACCCAGGGCCAAGGAAGAGTTCTTCACCAGTATTGTTCCTGGTATCAATGCACAGGCAATCCCTAAATATTACAGATTACTATTTGAGTATGTATATCATACTATTTATATACTATTTACAGACAGGCAGAACATCATCATAAGTGCAAATATGAAAACAGGGCAATAAAGAGAAGGTTGGGTGATTCGAAAATACTGACAAGGTCACTTTCCTTAATAATCCTAGAAGCTAATGAATAAAGAACAGACATATATTAGTTTTCATTTGGCAGAGTGGGCTAAGACAATAGATATATTGCACCTCTATTTTTCAATTGAAATGAGATATCTAAATTAAGGAGAGAGAGGGTAAAAAATATGTTCCAGAACAAATGAATTTTCATTATATTGTATCTCCTTGGGGAGCGCCAATTACACTGATGACAGAATACACTTAGTTTTACAGAAGGTCTGGAGTTGCCTACTTCTTATCTCAGGCACCTAAGTGTGACAAGGTCACTTATCAATAAGGAGTAATCTATGGCTTGACATAACTCACGACCTAAACTATGTCTCAAGTGATTTAAAGGAATTGAAAACACCAACAAAAATAAATAGCCTTCAAAAATGGCAAACCAACATTTAGAAAAGCAGCTTCCTTTTCTGGCAAAAGAAATTTTGGCCTCTCTCGAAGGTATACAAACATTTTAAATATTTGCTCAGCCACTGAATATCCAAAAGAAATGTATGAGGAAGATTGAATAATAACTAATAATGAAGGGACCAAAAATGTTTCTGTGCTTCTAAAACATACTCTGGGCAAACATTTACAATAGATATTTTGCATAGCAAATAGGCCACTAAAGAATCAGTCCTTTCGGGTTCTTGTATTTTCTGATTTTTTTTTGTTGTTCTTTCCCTCCTCTGAATTTTCCATTGCCTTAATAGCAATCTCAGAATCAAAATCAAAAGACTTTTTTTTTTTTTACATGTAATTTCACACTCCCCCACTCCCGCTTTGCTGTCAAGTGTCTGACCCTGGTTTGATAATCTCATTTCCTGAGAATCAAAAAGCTGGAAATTTAAGCTTCCTAGAGTGTTAATTGCGGGCCTGCTCCATTGCTAATCAAAAAATTGGATGTTTTGCATGAAAATGCTTCTCTAATTAATTCTCAGTCATAAATCGCCCTGGTTTTAATAACCCCTCTTTGATTGGATAGCCTTTGAAGAGACAGTGCAGCTAATCTGCTAAACTAGAAAAAATACACGTAGAGGAAATAATAAGTGGGCTTACAAGGTATGCACTAGATGATTGCATTAATACTGTCAAACCAAAAAAGTGAGTCTCCTTCCTGGTCTTTCATGCCTTACCCTGTACCCCAGTAAAATAAACCATGAAACTAAGGAATCATGAACAAAGGCAACTGTCAAACAAGTCGTGCATCAAAAGTCAAATCTTTTCACCCTCCTTCCATAAAACAGTTATTCCTATCATTTTGCAAAAAGAAGTTTCTCTTGACATTTTTTTCCCTTGAAACCAAAGATCCAGCAATGTCCACTTGTCACACTGTCTATTTTAATAAGACAAGGTTTATGTTTTCCCCCTTCTCTCTGCTTCTGACTGACAATATATTATCATACATACCTCTAAGAGGTGCTGAACTGAATTTTCATTATCCAAAATGTCAAGATTCGTTTTTGTCATCAGAGAACACAGCTGGTCTACACCAGCAGCCCTTTGATTAATTCAAATAGAACAAGTCACCTATACATAACTTCATTTTCCCTAGACAAGGCCTTGCATTCTGCAAGTTTTAATTTACAGCTTGTCAGTTTAAGATACCATTTGCTGCCATGGTGGCACTCAAAGAAAAATAGAAAGTCTTAATTAGCAGCACTTTGCATTAGCCCTGTGATTACTAATAAAGCAATAATTGGAATTTTTAGCTTCAGAGCAAGATTTATCCAGAACTCACCACAAACTTTCAGAAGATGCTAGAACAGATATATAATAATGGGTACTTTTAATAAGCACTATTTTTAACATGTAAACTATATATGGTTTTCCAGTGACTTATAAAATAGTTACATGTATTTTCTCTATATTTAAAAACTTCATGGAGGTAGATTAAGTCATCCCCAAAGAAATAACATAGAATAAAAGGCCTAGACTAATATCACAAGAGAAAAACAATCTGAGGTTGACTGATTCTAACTTGGATGTAGAAGGCCTGAACCAGTTGTATGGCCTCCTACATCAATAGGATTTTACATTAAATATGGATAAGCCACCACAATGAGATGCCACAATACACCCAGTAGAATGTATAAAATTAAAAAGACTGACAACACCAAGTGTTGGTGTACACTACTGGTGGAAATATAAAATGACAAATTCACTTCAGAAAATTGGAAATTTCTATAAAAATTAAATGTATACTAATCGTATGGTCCAGTAATCCTACTCCTATGCATTTCCAAGGGAATTGAAAACATATGGTCCCTGGGGCCAGGCCTGGTGGCTCATGACTATAATCCTAGCACTCTGGGAAGCCGAGGTGGGAGGATCACTTGCGGTCAGGAGTTTGAGACCAGCCTCAGCACGAGCGAGACCCCATCTCTACTAAAAATAGAAAGAAATAAAGTTGGACAACTAAAAATAGAAAAAATTAGCTAGGCACAGTGGTGAGCACCTGTAGTCCCAGGTACTCGGGAGGCTAAGGCAGGGGGGATTGCTTGAGCCCAGGAGTTTGAGGTTGTTGTGAGCTAGGCTGAAGCCACCACACTCTAGCCCAGGTGACAGAGAGAGACTCTGTCTTAAAAGAGAAAACAAAAACATATGTCCCACACAAAGACCTTAAACACAAATGTTCACAGTAGCACTATTCACAATAACTAAAAACTGAAAACAATCTAAATATACATCAATAACTGATGGGATAAACAGTATGCGGTATATCCATACAATAGAGTACGACTCAGCCAAAAAAGACAAAAGCTACTGACGTTCACAATAATATGGATGTCCAAATTATAACGTAGAGTGAAAGAAACCATTCACAAAATTATATACTGTATGATTCCAGTTATATAAAATTCTAGAAATTGCAAGCTATTCTATCTTATTTATTGTGACATAAAGCATTGTGCCAGTTACATAAGGCTTAAAGTAGAGGAAAAAACAGACTAAACATGGCACAGGGAAATTCGGGCTGATGAAAATGATCTGTATCATGATGATGACTATTTTCACAGGGATATACATCTACCAAAACTCATCAAATTGTCTACTTTAAATAAATGTGGCTGGCTCATTGTATATAAATTATCTCAACAAAGTAGCAAAATGTGTAAGTCATTTGAAATGCAAGTTATTTTGTAAACCCTATATAATAAAACTCTACTATGGAACAACTTTGTCATTTATTGGTTTTGACTTTGGTCAAGTTATTTAACCTCTACAAGCCAATAAGGCCTACTGGACAAAAAGATCATGAGACTCAAATGATACTTATGTAAGTACACAAACAAAATGCCATCTCAGTAGCTTCATCTTCTTCTCTTAAATAACATTACTTTCCCTTCTCTTCCTTCTCAATATAATTTAATCCGATATATTCATATATCCCCCCAAGTATTATCAGTATATTGGAAAAAGCTCTAAACTTGGAGGGGAAAAAACCTAAGTTTCTGTCTAGTTCAGCCACCCAGTTAATGCATGATACTGAACTTTCTATTTGTAGTAGGCATGAATATTTATTGGGTGCTCACTATACTAGGTGCTTGGTATGTATGGTAAACCCATCTGGCTTGGTCCCTGACTGCATGGAAGTTAAAATGAATGATAGACACACATTATAAACAACAACAAATAGTTAACTGAATAATTCTAAGTATGCCATATGCTACAAAGAAAGAAGATGACTTGGTCTGGGGGGATTTAAAAAAAAAAAAAAAAAGCTTCTCAAAGGAAATAATGATTAAGAGGATTAAAAAGACATTATATATAAATTTTTTAGACTATTGATCAATACATGATAAGTACTTAATAAACATTATATAAAATTCTTATTGTACAGCAGAGCACTACCTTAAAGATGGCAACTAGACAGTAGCATGTAAGGAAGCTCCAAAGCCCGAATGAATACAGCACGTTCTGAGAAGGCCAAAGCTATGGTGAGAAAAGGGGCCACAAAAAGGATGCAGGGAGTGGTGGCCAAATCATGCAGAACCTTATCAGGCATATTGAAGACATGAGACTTAATACTAAGTACATAAGACATTATTAAGTACTTTTAAATCACTCTTGTCCCAGTATAAAGAATGGTCTAGAGGGATTCATAACAGAGGCAAGAACAACCAATAGAGGATGACAGTTAGAACCTGGGTAGAGGCAAGAGAAAATTACAGAGAAACAGCAGATGGGTTTGTAGGACACTTAGGAGGCAACATCAGTAGGATCTGGTGATAGATTAACTGCACAGGGCAAAGGAGAAAGATGGAGGTCAAGGATGACCTCCAGGTTTAGCAGTTGTTAAGCCAAAGTGCCATATGATGAAACCAGGTACACTAAAAGAGTAGGCTTGGAGGTAGCAGGGAGAAGGGAAGATCATGACTTTGGTTTGGGCATGTTCAGCATCACGTGCCCGGAAGACAGCCCAGAAAGATAACATAGTCTATGCTTCTTTCCTTAGAGGTTAGTTATAATAACGATGGCTTTTACTGTACTTATAAATTATTATAAATATTTTCAAAAGTCTTATTTCACACTATAAAGCCCACAGAAAACCTATTTAGACTTCTATCCTTTCCCAAAGTCCCTCTCAGTTTCCAAATTAAATGAAAGTCAGAGAGAACCTGGAGAGGCAGGTTTTTAAGATTAACAGTTGGAGTAAACTTGGGGTAGGGAAAGAAAAGTTGTTGTTTTCCTTTCTTATAATAAATAATAAGAGAATTAGTCTAGCAACTTCCAACCATTAGTGTCAGACTTTTGGGAGTCTTTTAGACTTTTGGGAGTCTCAAAAGAACTGTGGAATATCAAGGCTTGATGGTGTATCAGTTTTCTATTGACATGTAACAAAAGACCACAAATTTAGCAGTTTAAAACAACACAAATTGGTTGTCTCACAATTTCTGTGGGTCAGAAGTCTAGGCATGGCTTAGCCAAGTCCTGTGCTCAGGGACTCACTAGGCTGAAATCAAGGGTCACAATCCTATCCAAGGTCGCGGGCCCTCTTCCTGGCTCACGCTGGTTGTTGGCAGAATTCTGTTCCTTGTGGTTGTAGGACTAAGGCCCCTATTTTCCAGGCTGGCTGTTGGACAGGCCCTTACCACATGGCCCATTCTTCTCCCAAGAATTACTCCCTCCAGGCTAGCAGAAGAGCATCTACTACTGCAGCTTGTCTCTTTTAAGGGCTCAACTGATAAAGTCAGGGCTGAGCAGGATAATCCGCCCTTCTGATTAACTCAAAGTCAAATCATTAAGAACTTTAAACACATTTGCAAAACTCCTTCACCATTGCCATACAACATAAACTGATCATGAGAGCAATAGCCCATCATATTCACAAATCCTACCCACACGCAAGTAGAGAAATTATATAAGGGCATGTGTGAGGTCATTGGGGTCATTTTAGAATTATGCCTACTGTTGATGGGAATATCAGTAATATATATGTAATAAAGATATAATTCAAAATAGAAAGCTATTGACAAAAAAATGGCAAAGAGTTGAAAGAGAGGAGCTACCTTTATCTTCCACCTCAAGAGTGCTAAGAAATTAGTAGGTGATCTCTACCAAGAAAGGCCACCCAAGAATACTGGGTAAACACTATATACATAATCAGGACTTCCTCTAGAAGAAAACAAGATCAGTTAGCTATGAGAGGCTATACTGTAAATCAGTGAATTGATATGTAACCTGTAAAACAAATAATCATACCCAGAAATTCCTGCCAAAATGGGGGCAGGGGAAGAGCACACAAGTAGAGAGAGTTGAGAAATTCTTTGAAAAAACAAAGAGTACACATCCAACAAAATGATGAAAACTAAGGATGATAAATCTCATTCGTTGAGAATGTAGAGCAACTGAAATTGTCATACATGAATTTCTAAAATTTTAAAATGCTTGTTAGTATCTTTTAAAGCTAAACATAAGCCTATCTCAAGACCCAGCAATTCCACTCCTAGGTATATACCCCAAAGAGAAATTAGTGTATATACACAAAACTGTCCGTAGCAGAATTATTTATAATAGCCCTAAAGTAGAAATAATAAAAGTCTATAAAAGGAAAGTAGGCCGGGCGCTGTGGCTCACGCCTGTAATCCTAGCTCTTGGGAGGCCGAGGCGGCGGATTGCTCAAGGTCAGGAGTTCAAAACCAGCCTGAGCAAGAGCGAGACCCCGTCTCTACTATAAATAGAAAGAAATTAATTGGCCAACTGATATATATATAAAAAATTAGCCGGGCATGGTGGCACATGCCTGTAGTCCCAGCTACCCGGGAGGCTGAGGCAGAAGGATCACTTGAACTCAGGAGTTTGAGGTTGCTGTGAGCTAGGCTGACGCCACGGCACTCACTCTAGCCTGGGCAACAAAGCGAGACTCTGTCTCAAAAAAAAAAAAAAAAAAAAAAAGGAAAGTGAATTGTCCTATAGTCATAGGATAGAATACTATACAACAATAAAAACAAACTGACACTCATAACAACAAGAATGAATCTCACAGACATGTTGAGTAAAAGAAGCCACGTATACAAGACATTGTACAATTCTATTCATACAGAGTTAAAGAGCAGGCAAAACTATGTGATAGCATCAGAAAGCAGAACACAGTTGCCTTTCAGGGGTTGGTATTGACTGGGAAGAGGCGTGAGAAAACCTGCTGGGTGGTGCTTACATGGGATTATAAATGTGCAAAAAGTTAGCTGTGCATTTAAGATAAGTGCACATTACATACTTTACTGTCAGTTCACTCACCTGAATGAAAAATGAAACATAAGAAAATGGCAATAATAATATTAGTAAAGAAACTACAGTGGAAAAAAATAAAGACCAGAAAAGATTTAGTTCTTAGGGACCTAAAGCTCCTGTGCTAGAGACACAATTTTTGTTTATATAATGTATATATTATTACTTCCAAAAAGTATTTATAAGAACTGTAAGTTTCAAAGCACAAACTGTAAGAAATATTGCTAAAAACTAAACAAGAAACATTCAAAACAGACAAAGGAATTCTACATTATATAAAGCGAGCTAATTATTTGCCATGAGCATTACATTTGCCTAAAATATCCTGGAAAAGAAGTAAAAAGAGAATCCCACTGACTATAATTTGGGGATGACAAAAAATTTCAATTTCTTAGGATATATTAGGCCAAATCTTTTTCTAAGGAAACTACATCTATTGTGTTAAATAAATACTGAAGTTTAAAAATGACTGGAATCAACCACTCAATTTAGATGTAATTGTGGCAAAAAGATCTTATGAGAAATTTTAAAAATGATTCGTGAGATATTTACATGGAGATGGAATTACAGGTTCTCAATGAGAGTCCTAAATTCTAGAAATGGTAGGTAATCATAAATGGATGGCTTATTCCATCAACCACCTTGCTTTTATCAGTCCTTTTTCAGTAGCCATGCTGTGGAGAGTGATGTCCATAAACAATCCATTGCTTCCTTTCCAAGCCAAGTCTAAAACTTCCCTTTCAGATTAGCTGTAAACTGTTTCCTTAAACATTGTTTAAGTCTACTATAGTTAACTTTACATGTCAACTTGACTGGGCTAAGAGATGCCCAGATAGCTAAGGGATGCCCAGAAATAGTAAAACATTTCTGAGTGTGTCTGTGAGGATGTTTCTGGAAGAGATTAGCATTTGAGTCTGTAGACTGAATAAAGAAGAACCCCCTCACCAATGTATCCTCTAGTCCACTGAGGGCCTGAATAGAACAAAAAGTCAGAGGAAGGGCAAATTCACTCTCTCCGCTTGAGGTGGGACATCCATCCTCTCCCGCCCTTGGATATCAATACTCCTGGTCCTCAGGCCTTCAACTCCAACCAAAACTGACACCATCCATTCCCCTGGTTCTCAGATCTCAGGCTGAAAGCCTCACGCTTAGACACCACTGGCCCATTTCTCAGGCCTTCACATTTGGACTGGAACTACATCACTGGCTTTCTTGGGTCTCCAGGTTGCAGATGGCAGATCAGAGGACTTCTCAACCTCCATAGCTGCATGAGCCAATCCCTGATACTAAATTTCTTTATGTCTATATATATTGGTTCTGTTTCTCTGGAGAACACTAATATACAATCATACATCTCTTTTGGTCTCGAAAATTATGTTGTTTTCAAAAGATAATTTTAATTTATTTCCTTGTGTGGTTACTTATTGGACATCTCTTCTAGCTCCAACATGTTTTAGGTTGAGAATTGTTAGGAAATTGTGAGTTAGAGTACTTCTTTTTTCATTTTCATTTGCACAGGCAGCAAGGAAGTGATTTCAAACTGGAGGCAAGGTGAAGGCAAAATAACAATGTACATAAACATCACCAAATTCTCAGATGTAAAGTAGTTAATTCATAAATATAGAAGGGATGCCTTTTCTATTTTAACCTCTTTACTTGCCATGTTTCTAATGATTCTAAATTATTTGTATAGTCAAATTCAGAGTTAGTAACCCTGAAGATCAAAATAATTCGAAAGAGAAATGGTCATGCTCATTATTTTGGCCATAGATATTTATCTCTGGAGTGGATATGAGCCAGGAAGGGCAACTCACCAAAAAGTCACTAAGTGCAGCCCTCTTAGTCAGAGGTATATGTGAATCCCACCTAAACTCTCATGGTGGATACCACTGAACATTACAAGATTGGGACAATCACTGAGGTGAACACATTTTCTAAACATTCTAAAAGCACTTTTGCTGAAGAAGAAAACAGAGGAAAAAATGAAAAATAAAAGTTTCTAGTAACCATTCTAGAAGATACTACTTGAATTTACTTGTCCATTAACATGATTAGTCATTCATTAAAAACAACATGTATTGTATGTCTCTTACATGTATAGAATGATGCTACATGTTGGAGAACACAGGTAAAATAACAGTTAATTACTCAGTATTTCACAAGTGCCAGGCACAGTTCTAAACATGTTACATGTGTTAACCCATTTCATCCTCACGATGGCCCTGAGGAAAGGCATGTAAGTGAAAGTGACACACAGATGGATTCCTTTGCCCAAAGTCACCAGGTAATAAGCTTGACCACACTCTGAATCTCTAACTAGTCCTCTGACTCTGACCTGAGGAACAGAGAGTGAGCAAGTGGCTGAGAATCCATGAACCTAGAGTTTTGGCGATGAATAAAATCATTTAACTTCTTTCCTTTACAACTGAGAAAACTGGCTAAGTGACTTGCACAAAATAACAGAGCAAATTGCTAAGAACGACAGATGGTCGTTTGATTTTAATAATAAAAATACAGGGTACATCAAGAAATTAAAATTGAAGAAATCACATTCTTCAGACACTTAACTGGGTGCTAAATTTAGATCAACCAAAGCCTAGAAATAAAAATGTAGTATTTACAATTTAAAAACAAAAGGAGGAAGAGGGATAGAAGAAAACTGTAACTCCGAGACTCTGAATTTAGGCAGGGGAATGGTTAAGAGTAATCACAAACTGCTAAAAAGCCTAAAACTCGAGGGAGAAGATAATAGATTAGACTATGTAGTAAAATTATATTGGGTTAGATTAGGTTAGCTATATCTAAACAAAACTAAAAGAGAAACATAAAAATATATGTTTGAAATTCTATCTTCACTCCTACCTAACCACTCCATAAAAAAATACTCCTCTTTTTGTATTTCTTGCCTTCACAAATACCAACATTCCCTCTCCAAGTTACCAGCTTGGAAAACAGGGAATCAGCCACAGTGCAAATCTCTTGCTCAAACACTGCACAGAATGAGTCATCAAGTCCAACTGATTCTACCTGCAAATTAGGCTCTGGATCTCTTCCCACCTCTCCTAAAAAGCTGGCATAGTCTTCTATGAGTGCTCGCCTCAAACAACAACACAGCTTTGCTCCTTGTCTCCAATCTCACTGCATTCAATTCATTCTCCACACAGTCATCAGAAGACATTTTCTAAAATGCAGGTTTGATCATGTCACTCTCCTGCTTTAAACCCTTAGAGGACTCCTTGCCCCCCACAGGACAAAAACCAAACCTTCCCGCTCTGTCATACCATGTCTTCTGAGATCTGCCTACCCATCTCCCTTGTCTAGGCCCAATCTCCACATACACTTTATGCTTAACCACAACAAAATACTTAGAATTCCACAAAACTCTCACGAATCTGTATGTGTTCGTTTACATTTTCTTCTCCCTTCCTGCAGTGAGTTTCCTTTCCCTTGGTTAATCTAGTTAATTCATTTTTCCAGTTCGGTGTAAGGATTTCTCGCTTGCAATACCTTGTATGACTTCCCCTGGATATGTTAAGTGTTTTCTCCTCCGTGTTCTTCAAAGTACTTCAAACACTCACTGAAATCTTAACTATCTGCATGTCTTGACTCCCACAGCATCTGTCCTCCTTATGCAGGAGACTTTCCAAGGGCAGGGCCCAGGATACAGCTGGCCTGGAACTGTTGACCGTACACTGTCACCTCCAGTGCGTCACCTGATACAACAACCCTAAGAACTAAGCATGGCAAGTGTCATTAACTTCATTATACAGATGAGTACTCTAGAGCTCAAAAAGGTGAAGTGACTTGTCTAGTAAAACTAGGATGAGTAATAGTTGCTCCTTCTACTAAACCGCACCCCTCCCCAAGCTACTCAAGACCCGAACAGAGCCACACTGATATTCTACATATGAACATCACTAACCAACTGAACAGGGATATGTAAATTAGTTAGCTAGTGCTGAAATCAGACATTAATGTGCAAACAAACAGGGACTTATTTGAGCTAAGTGGGCATGAATATGCAAATTACTGGCTGCAATTCAGTAGATGTCATCACAATTCTAGGAATGAACATCCTATATTATGACTATTACAATATTCATACATACTATCATATATTACCGTAATATGGGCTTTTCCAGTTCTAAATTGTGGGAAAGCCAAAATAACGATGCGTATTTTCATCCACACTACAATTACAAGCTGGAAATCAGATGTGAGCATGCAGAACTCTGCAATCTCCATATAGAACTAAGCTGCTATCATGATCACCGCAGTTCAAGTGGAACATTCTATTTTTAACCCAAGGTACTTTAAAAATAGGTTGGGCTGGTCCTTCATGATCTGGGTGCTGCCAATATTTCTAGCCTCATCTACTATGTAAGTCCAATATGATACACTATGCTACTTGCATTTAAAACAAAGTGATTTTTCCTATAAGAATTTTAATAATAAAGTTGCATGGCTATAACACTTGAACATCACTCAGAAAATCCAGTATGTGATTACATTTAGCTTTTGCTCAATAATGACCTTTATTTTCCTATTATCATCAGTACACCATGGCTTCTTATCAATTCTTAATCTCTTAATTAAAAGATTAAGATGAACAATGGCCAAAGCCATTAACCATAGTTTTGCTACGCTTTATAATATCTCTGGTTCCTAAAAGGAAACAAATTATAATGAGTAGAGGTCTGTATATATGAACTGAGTTCCTTAATTAATAGAAAAAGTTATATCCATTTCAAGTTCGGAAACTCTTATTATGAGAGAATAGTACTCTCACATTTAATGCATTTATCCATGCATGTCCAGTGCCTGAAATGCCTGCTTCTTCGTTCTTTATCTGGAAAGCTTCTCTTCATCCTTCATAACTGAATTTAAGCCTTAAATACTCATGGAAGCCTCCCTGCCTTTTCCAGCACTTGTACATACATCCTAGTTGTATGTCGTATGTATGTACAAACACAACTCCATCACAGTGTGTACCACGATGCTGTGATCACTTGTTTGCATGTCGAATTAATTAGGATATAAGTAGGGCTGCATGTAACAGAAAATCAAAACACTAGTGACTTAACAAGTCAGAATTTATCCCTCTCTCATATTGAGAAATCTGGGGTGGTGTGGTGGCTCCAGCCCAGGGAGTCATCAGAGCTACGGCACTGCACAGAAACCCAAGCTCCTTCCATCCTGTCGCTCTACCCTCCCTATCCTGCCGCCTTACCTGGTCTAAGATGGCTTGCACATTTCATTCACATTCACGTCTTCACACACAGGCTGGGCTGGGAGAGGACAGCCTATTCCTTCCCCTTAACAGCATGAACTGCAGTTACACACATTATTTTTACTCGCATACTATTAATATTTGCCAGAATTAAATTACATGTCCACGGTGGTGGCTGCAAAGAAAGTTTAGAAATGTTAGCATTTTGGGTGGCCATGTGCTCAACTACAACTCAGGGGCTTTATTAATACAGAGGAAAGGGAGAACAAATGTTGGAAGGCAGGTGCCAGTCTTGGGGACACATTTAAAGTCCCCTTTTCTTTTTTCCTTCAAAAGCAAAACGTGGCTCTGTTCATTCTTGCATCCTGGGGGCTTAGTGAAGCGGCCGGCACAAGTAAACATATAACAACTCTGTAGAGGATCAATAAACAGAAGGTCTTAGAAAGCACAGAAAACAAAAGCAGAATAGCTGCTGACTCCAATTAAGGCCAGGTATCTGATGCTCCAGATGGAGTCTGAGGGAGAGGAAGGAGCAGGCAGGTTAGGAAGGAACTCTCCTAAACCCTAAGGTGCCCTTGTATGAACTACTTAAGGTACAGAGCTGGTTCAAGGATAGTTCACAGCTTTGTCATGGGCCAAGAGTTTCAGTGGAATGGTGCAGGCCAAAGAACCAATCTTGCTGTCATAGAAAACTCAAGACTTGGTCTAGATTTCTAAATGGAAACATTAAACCACACAAATGGTTTTGCCTCTGGGGCCTTAAGAGACTTTTCAAAATACTATTTACATTTGTACTTTTAATGAAATCTATAATATATATGAAAGAGTGTATATGACATTTGTACAGTTTTTTTAAAGAATAAAACAACAGTATTTCCAAAAGTTAGCGACAGAAACAGAATAATACTATTATCTTTAAAGCCTCATGTGCTCCTTTCTGCTTATATACTCCTCCAAACTCTCCAGAGGTGATCTCCTTTCTGTTTTTTGTTTTGTTTTGTTTTGTTTTGTTTTGTTTTTTAAGAGACAAGGTCTCACTCCATCACCCAGGCTAGAGAACAGTGGTACAATCATAGCTTACTGTGACCTCAAACTCCCAGGCTCAAGCAATCAATCCTCCCATCTTAGCCTCCTGAGTAACTGGAACTACAGGCCTGGCTGATTTTTTAATTTTTTGCAAGATATGGGGTCTCCCTGTGTTGCCCAGGCTAGTCTCAAAAGCCTGGCCTAAAGCAATCCTCCTACCTTGGCCTCCCAAAGTTCTGGGATTCTAGTCTCATCACTTACTAATACTTACTTTCTTCATTATAAACCATAAATGTTTGTGATCTTCTCTATATTCTAACAAAGCTCAACTCAGAATGTGTGGCATTGTATAAACCATTAGAGTCGCCAAGAATATGGTTTCCTGCAGACCTAAATAAAGTATAGGAAAATGAGCAAAGCTGTTATTTTTACCATATTAAAAAACTGATGTGAAACAAATGATGAAAAATATGAGACATAAAGGAACTTTTAAAATTTTCTGTTGCATCATTTTAGTTTTTATTTTTTTCATACATTTGTTTTTTAAAAAACTTATAATTGAAGTATAATATAGACATAGAGAAATATATCACCTTTAAAACTCAAATACATTACATTACATTTCATTTAACAGTATTCCCTCTCTTCTTATATCTGTATGAATGAATTAATAAATAGAGGGCCAAGCATGGTGGCTCACATCCGTAATTCTAGCACTTTGGAAGGCCAAGGTTCAAGACTAGCCTGGAGGCCAAGAGTTCAAGACTAGCCTGGAGGCCAAGAGTTCAAGACTAGCCTGGGAAACATAGCGAGAGCCCGTCTCTAAAAAAACTTTTAAAAATTAACTGAGCGTGGTGGTGTGTACCTGTAGTCCTGGCTACTTGGGAAGCTGAGGCAGGAGGATTACTTGAACCCAGGAGCTTGAGGTTGTAGTGAGCTATGATTGTGCCACTGTACTCCAGCCTGGGCAACAGGGCGAGACCCTCTCTCTAATTAATAAACAAATAAATAAATAGAAGGGAATTTTTTCTGAAATAAGGTTATACATCATCAACTGGTTCTGCGTGATGACAAAGTATTATATCTCAGGAGTGAGGTTCTTAGGCTTTACTAAGTAATGGACTTTGTCATGGCTATTTTGCACTCTGAAGATCCACTTCCTCATGAATTACAGGCTCCTCCATATGTTTCAGCTACCAGTGGTTTGTTCAATGGGTAGAAAGGAGATTGTATGAACTTGAGTTATTTCCAAAATAAATCCATTTAATTTAAACTAAATCGATGACTGAAAAATATTTTTAAATAAAACAAATTTTTACATCAAATTGATTAAGGTTAATAAGTGGTATACTCAATAACAATCTTGGCATAAGAATATTTTTATTTCCTAAATGATTCGAAATAATATATTAGTCCGTTCACGACCCGAGGAAAGTACATTTATTACTTACAACTTCTGAGGAATAAAGAAATTAGCATTTATAAAAATTCTGTTATAATTTTATTATAAGACAAATCTTACATATAAGTAAGTTAAGATCTTTCTTTTTAAAAAGCAAGAATATAAATACATAAAGAGAAAGGGAATCAATTTTATACACTACTTTAGAGGCTAAAACAGAAGAGATAACTATGAAAAATTAAAGTTATTAAGAAATAATTATGTGTAATTTTTATAAGAAAAAAATGTACTCTTTTTCATGTTCCTTGCATATTGTAATATAGTTATTAACAAAGTCATTAAGCAAAATTTTAAAGGCTACAAAGAACTCTAATCAAATTTTAAGGTATAAATCTTTACAAGTACTTCCTATATAATATTTAAGGCTGTAGAAGAAATGTGTGGTATGAGTGTAAAATTGCTGTACTAAGCAATATACCTCACTTAAGCCAACATGTCCCTGAAAATTTCTGCATAAGTGAAATCTTGCTGTAAATACTCTATTCCAGAACAACTTACTATTTAAGAAATTCCTATTATAAATGCTTTTGTAAAAAAAGAATAATCAACCCATGGTTGATGTATCTCAAATATTATCTCACCTTAAGGCAAGGGACCTCCAAATAGATTAATTACACACGATATCACTAAGTGTTCACAACCCCAGTCACCAACAATCCATCAGAAGAGAAAAATGCAGAAAATTCAGGTCAGGTCAGTATAAGAGCCCAGTACTTGCCAGTACTTCCATATTTATACATAAAGAAACTCCTCTCAGAGAAGGCAATTCTCAAGTGGTTCGAGCTTTACAGAGTATTCTAAGGTCAGGGCTATAGAAATGCCACTCATTAAACTAATGGGAATAAAAATGGCACTCGAAAGGTATCATTGAGTACAAACAGAAGTACTAAGTAGCCCCAAGACAGAAAAGAAATCTGAACTGAGTACATATTTCCACTTGAATCAATGGCAATTAATGTACTCTGCCCATTCATAAGTTTTATTAGCCTCAAAAAATGAAAGAAGGCAAACCACAGGACTTAGACTCTGTTTATTAAAACGTCCACTAGGGTTTCTCGAATAAGTAGACTCTGTTTATTAAAACGTCCACTAGGGTTTCTCGAATAAGTAGGCTTGTACCGGCTTACAAGAAGTGTCTTACTATAACTAGATACTAGGAACAGAGTGCTCCCTCACCACCTGTTTCTTAAGCACCTAATTCAAGCCAAGCATTGTCCTAGGACTGGTATGCACTGGAGCATAAGGCTTGTGTCCTGGATCTAGGGAAGTGTAAAAAATAAACAAGTTAACAAATAAGCAAGACATAGATATTAAGAAAAGTATTATAAAGCAAAAAATTTTAAATATGAGGAGAGCAGGATGCTGGAAGAGATCAGGAAATAATGAGATAGTTTATTTTGGTCATGAGTGGCAGTCTTCTCATTTTTTTTTTTTTTAACCCTTGCAGGATAATGTGTTCATCAATTATCTTATTCTCCTGAAGAATTCCTCATTAAACCTGAGGAGCTATAAGCAAGCTAAATGTTCATTAAAACTTGCATCTTTCTTCACCTACGACGCTGCTGTCTAAGCAGGACAATGAAGCAGCGGAAAGGCTGAAAACAACAGGGAGTCGCTGATTAACGTAGACACACACGCAAGTTAGGTTTCCACCTGTTATCTCACGCGCTTTGAAGCAGCACCCCCACCCCCTCAACCCAATTGCCAACGCAGACTATGTAATGAACCATCTGTACCATAACAGTGAGAGCCAATTGAGATGGGTTGATAATACCAATGAAATCTCATCTTTTTTTCATTCTTTTATCCCCTTGTGCGTTGTTAGACTTCGCAAGATTTTTAATTGCATGATAAATCGAAAACGTTGGCAGGAACTAACTTTTGTAAAATGTGAGCTTTTTAACATGACTTTGATGGTCTTTCTAGGTGGATTTCTTTGCCGCTCCCCTGCAACAGAAGGAAAAGTTGACCTATGAACCAAACCACTGGGAAGCAAAGCCTGCAGCTATCTGGTGTTAACAGAAGAGACAAAAATCTTCCACCAGTCTCTTATGATTAGGCTGAACCATTCAATTATGCCTTTCCAGGGTTACGCTGAAATGCAGATCGCACTGTGGTCCTTGGACCAGTCAGATTAATGGAACAACTAACAGAGATGGCCATTTTTAATGGAAGATGGGCATGATTTTCCCCTTTTTTCCTACTGAAAAGTTAAAAGCATTCATCGGAGAAACTTTTGCTTCTGAATGAAATACCATCAAACTTTTACAAAAACTGGTCAGCCAGTCCATTCTCTCACCAAGTGTGTGATGTGTCAGCTCAACTGCAGTATTGTTTAATGATTATTATGAAGATAATGTGTTTGCTAAGTACTACCTGTTCCTCCACCAAAGATACTTCTCGTATCTTGCTGAACACTAGTAAGTGCAATAGACTTGTGCTTCAAAGTCCCATATTTCAATTAACTTTGTGAAGGATGGGAAAATTCCTAGCTAGATTACAGTGATTCTTCCATTAACCATCCTCACAGAATAAAATTTTTCTGTCACTTAGTTAGATTTTAAAGTGTTTTTCAATTACATACAACAGTTTTGTCCTGGGCCAGACAGCTCAAGGGCAACGTTTCTATTTAATCAAGCTGCAGAGAACAAAAATATACATATAACCTCTACTTTGCCATAAACTTAAGAACTATGGAAACTTATAAAGCTAATAATGGGTACCAGAGGCTCCATCTCCTTTTAAGGCCCTTCCTACCTCTTGATGGTGATCTCTATGCTACTTTAGATCTTAACTGTCCTCATTCACTCTGTCATCAAGTCAAACAGTATTTATCAAACATTTATTATCCTAGGCACTGTGCAAAGCATGGGACATATAATAGTATTGCACTCATGGAGCTTATAGTTTGGTGGCAAACTCAAGTGAGCATGGATCTACAATATAGTGTGGAAAGTATTCAGAAAGAGAATACTAAAGATGTGGTAGTGACAGACAGCAGGGGCCACAACCCCAGAGTGTGTGTGTGCGCGCGTGCATGTGAGACAGAGAGAGAGAAAGAGAGACAGAGAGGGAGGGGGGCAGGGAGGAAGGCTGGGGAGAGGTGGGACGCGCAGAGAAAGAAGCTCATCAGAATATGTGACAACTAAATTTAACTTGGAAGGCTGAGTAGGATTTAGCCACACAAAGATGACAGAAAGGACAAGCAGAATGTGTGCAAAAACTCAGAAGTCATAGTACAGTGGTAGAAACTGTAATGCTTAAGAAGAAAAAGAAAGGCATAACGTTCACTTTACGTCAGATACTTTCTAAAAACACTGTTCATAGCTTAACTCACCTAACTTTCACAACAGCCTCAGGGAGTGGGGTCTGTTATTTTTATCCCCATTTAGAGAAAAGGACAAAGAGGCACAGAGGGCATACAAAGCTAGTGATGGGGAGCTGGATTTTTAAGTGCCGGCAATCCGGGCCCACAGCCCTCTGCCCTGCACTGTGCCGTGTCTCAGGAGATCACGGGCCGCTGAGGGGGAACTGAAAACTGTCCACGTGGCTAACGCACAGAGTGCCCACAAGTCTTACTGTCCATCAAAAACAAAGAATCTACTGTTCATCATTTACCCTTGTTGACTAATTAGGCTTGAATTTGAGAGAATGACAAGTTGTACCGCTGTCCTATCGATTATGTGGTCTAGCTTTTCGTCTTAAAGTGCCAAGTGAAAGGCTGCACTGCTGAGCCAGACAGATGTCGGTCCTGGAGGAGGTTGTGCGCGCGTGGGGACGTGGGCATCGATGAACTTTTTGTGCTTGCCACTCAGTTTCACTGGGAATTTAACACTGCTCTAAAAAATGTTTATTAATTTTTTAAAAAATCAAATAATCAGAATTCAATCTAAAGAGGAAAAAAAAGGCTTTGTTACTGTTAAAGAAATGTAAGTGTACTCGAAGACGGGTGGAGAGAAATTATAGAGGCAACTTCAAGCTATTCTTTAAGCCAAATCTGAAGACAAATTAAAATTAAGACACTGTGAGTACAGAGGATATTCTAGCTCTAGATAACCTGCTACACCCCTAAGTAGCAATTCAAGTATAATCCTAACTCCTACAAGAATGCGTGTTCTGTTTCCGTGTCCTCTTCCACACTTTGCAGCCCACCCTATTCTTCTAGGAGGTAGCAGCCTGCCACAGTGGGGGAGGGGTCACCCTTCTCCTTCACTCCTTGTCTGACCACCGAGTGGGTCACTCCTTCATGTGTTCCAATCCCAACCATTCTCTGAACTCCTACACATCAGGAGCCCAAGATGCACCCTGCATGTTTTCCAGAATGTATGATAACACTTTAATACTAAGTAAAATGTTGGTAAGCTAATCCCCTTTTCCTAATACCCTGAACATATTTCTAGGCTTTTGCTTCTGGTAGCCACATATATGACCTGTGGAACTATTACTGATATAAATATGAGAGAGTGTATTAGGATCTTAAGACAAACAGATTAATAGATTAATAATGAAGGTGAAGGTAGGAACAACTAGGCAATAGTCTTTAAACCCAGAAAGGTTGACTGGTTACTTTGTAATGCTTTGATGTAGAACTATGAGTCTTAAAAACAAAACATTTAATTGCATAGGCTAGTCACTGCAAAATACCCCAAGTGACCCCAATGCATCAAAGACAGTAAAAGTGCTCATTCTCATCCCTCATGGAGAAAGCCCAGAGTTCTAAAATAATTTAAATAATCACTGCCTTTTCTTAACTCCTCTAGCAATTTTATCCATACCACCCACTTAGTTGTATTTACTTCCTGATATTGTTATTGGTGTGGTGTGTATGTGTGCGCCTTACTCTGATAACTGGATCTTAAGGCTTTACCTTATATTTCTTTGCACCCAACTTCCATCCCTTCCAACACCTAGGATGTTTTACGCTTAGCAGGCCCGCACAGATCTTTCTTGATTCATTACATTTATCATGATCAGCATCTTTCTGTTACAGAAGGAAAGGTCATTGGTCTGATTTTTTATTTATTTAGAATTTATTTTCTAAGTATTTCCTTCTACAGATTACAACTCTTTGGTAATGACACATGGGAATCAAACATCCTGTGTATCAAAGTTGTGCTGATTACACCACTATTCAGAAAAGGCAGTCTTCTTCCCTCTGTGGTCCGCAATTCCCATGCCAGCAGGCCAGCATGGTTAGGAACTGGGCTACACAGCAGGAGGTGGGCTGCAGGCAACCGAGCAGAGCTTCATCTGTGTTTACAGCCGCTCCCCATCGCTCACATCACCGCCTGAGCTCCCCCTCCTGTCAGATCAGCAGGAGCATTAGATTCTCATAGGAGCGTGAACCCTACTATAAACTGCGCATGTGAGGAATCTAGGTTGCACGCTCCTTATGAGAATCTAACGCCTGATGATCTGAGGTGGAGCTAAGGTGGTGACGCCACTGCTGGGGAGCAGCTGCAAATGTAACAAACGTAATGCCCTTGAATCATCCTGAAACCATCCCCCACCCTCCCCCGGTCCGTGGAAAAACTGTCTTCCATGAAACCAGTCCCTGGTGCCAAAAAGGATGGGAACTTGGGAACTGCTGCTTTAAATAATGCACTTTCCTTTTTCCAAATCTCAGGTATTCCTGCCATATTCCGGATGGTGTGAAAAACAATTTAAAGTAACAGTGGTGGTCACAGAAGTCTGGCATTCTCCTAGACTGTGACTAGACTCGGATCTGCTATCTAAGCAAGAGGAGCCTGGCCTCATCTCTTTTTGCTCTGAATTTCCACATGAACGGTAGCGGGTCTATACATCCTGTGTCTACAGTAAGAGTTTTAGCTGTTTGGCAGTACATGTGGGGAAATGATAGAAAAAACAGATAATCATGTCATTAAATTTTGTTATCTTGAAACAATCTTGTGAATACAGATCACAAACTCACATGCAATAAATGTTTCAGATATCCCTCCAGAAAACTATTTTTTCCAGAATAGTCCAGTCACCCACCTTGAAGTTCTCCGCTCCGACTATAGAGCTCCCTTCTCTGTTCTCGCAGGTAGGCGCTCATACTGATGGCGTGGGAGGATGATTCGAACCTGCGATGAAACACAAGGCAAACAACAGTGAGCTGTCAACCAAAGAGCTGGAGTCCAGCTGTGTATTCCAAAAGTGCTCTGTTCTGGTCTGTGATGCTCCCTGATGTTCCCTGATCAAGAAATTTTGGCTAAACCCTGACAGAGCCAGGGACAGCTGCCACAGACCTTGATTTATGAACAGTGTTCCTGGCTAATGCTCCTCTACAACAGCATTTGGATCTTGTGCTTACTCTCAATTTACAACTATGATCTGCCCCAACTTTCTTTTGCCTTCAGACTACCATCACCCTTTGCCAGGGTCCTTACACACAGCAACAAGAGCATCCTATAAAGGTCAAAACCATCAGTGACTGCCAGCTGCCACCACAGACAAACTGGCTCCTCAGAGCAGAACTCTCACCTTTCCAACTCCTCCACGTAGAGGACTAGTACAAAGGACGTATTAGAAATGCTGTTGAATAACCACACCAAAGGGGCAATGCATCCATGGTCTCTCCCTAAACGTCCTAACAATAATACCATTTCTAAATGGCTGCTTGTTTTTTGACCTGCTGCCTAGCACATAAAACACTTTCAAAAATGCCACACTACAAAATGTTTGTTCACATCTACCCAGGAACCGTTGCAGAGATCAGAAATACGGGGGACAGATTCGTGATAAAGAACAGGTCTCTAAAACCTAAAGCAACGATGACAATAAAGAAAAAACAAAAACAAATCAGTCTTAAGAGAAACATGCAGGTAAGAAAAAAAAAAAAAAAAGAGCAGATAAAATTGTGACTATATCAAACCATAAATCCTGTGATGTGCTAAGAGATTCCATTTCAAGCCTGAGACTTTCAAAGGCGGGATAATAGGCTGACAGAAGGAGGAATCCTTCTAAGAAAGACTGCCACTAAGGGATAAGCAGCGACACAAGTAAGAGCAACAGTGATAATGGGATAGGCTTCTGGCAACAAGGAAGGAGCACCATCATTTTCTTAATTATGCCTTCTTTATCCTTTACTTGACAAGGAATATGAATACCAAGATGAATGGCAGTCTGCGAGGAAAACATTTGGGTTACTTGATCCCCTCTCTGCACCCTGCCAAGAACTGAGAGGGCACTAACAGCCGGGAGGAAGGCAAAGTGTACAGTACTTCAAAAGTGCCACCTGCCAGTCAAGTGCAGAAAAGAAGCCACCGACCTCCAAAAGCACGCTGACAGCTATTGATCAGAGGCGGCGAGGGAAAAAAATAAACTCTTGAGCAAAGAATAGAGAGGCACATGCTGGACAATAAGAGAGAACTTAAACATACTTAATTAACCTTGGCTAGGGGCAATTAAAGAGGGTAATAAAGTCCTTCACAGATGCGATAAAAACAGATTATAGTTCGCCAAAATCTTAATCCTTTATGGCTTGATGTATTTTTGCTACTCAGGAATTCTTTTTATGTTTGCAACAAGTCACAGATTGATATAATTTTACAACAAAAGAGGCACTAGAGAATATTCCCTCTCACCTCCTTATTTTATAGCCCAGGGCACCGAGCCCTGCCAAGACAGGAGACCTGCCCGGGCACACGTGGCTCATTACTGACAGAACCAAGACTGGAAACAGACAAATCTGTAATAACTGCCTGATTGTGTGTCAGCGATGAGTTTTTACTACTGCCCAACAATAATAAATGTGTAACAATTATTTAAGGTAATTTGTTCATTTCCAACAACTTATTTTTTTTTTCAATGCCATGACTTCAGATGCATTGGCTAAATGTTTGAAAATGTATATGTGGTCTGAGGTTGACAGTGGGGGTGATGGTTGCAAACATGAAATCTAAAAACACAGATGCCTGCTTCCTGCAATAAATCCAGATTTAGAATTGAGCTAGGAAGGGAAAGTGGGGAGGGGCAAAGTTGTGTGGGGGAGAGAGAGCAGGGGAGGAAAGAAAAAAAATACCTGGCTAGGCAGCACCTGAGGTGATCCTGGTAGCCTCTATCAGCCACCTTGTGCTTCCACTACCTTTCCTGCTTGCCGGCATAGGCCCGGTTCCATCTGGGCATTCTGCTTCCTTGCTCCGTCCCTGAGCACATTCAGCCATGTGCTCAGGAAAAGTGGCTCCCACTTCAGCTGGAAGCCCAGCAACAGAGATGAACCTGCCTGGCTTAAGACGACTACTCTAGTCTACTTCCCCATGCCAGCAACTGGTTTAGGAGTGGGCATCACACCCAATCCTAGAACCTGCTGGAAACTAGCAGAGGAGCTTTGATACTTGCAGGAAAGATCAATAAATGGATAATGAATGACTAATTATTAATTGTAAAAAGATTTTAAATGGCATAGCCACTTTGAATGATGGTTTGACAGTCTTGTACAAAGCTAAACGTCATCTTACTATATGATCCAGCAATTTTGCACCTAGGTATTTATCGAAGTGAGTGGAAAACTTAGTCTACGTAAAAACCTGCACATGAGTTTTTATAGCAGGTTTGATTCACAACTGCCAGAAGTTGGAAGCAACCAAGACATCCTTCAACAAGTGAATAGATAAACAAGCTGTGGCACATCCACAAAAAGGAACGCTATTCAGCAATACAGAGAAATAACTACCAAGCCATGGAAACACATGGAAGAACCTCAGATGCACATTGCTACGTGAAAACAGCCAGTCTGAAAAGGATACATACTGTATGACTCCAACTATATGACATTCTGGAAAAGGAAAAACTATGCAGACAATGAAAAGATCAGTGGTTGCCAGGGCTGAATATGTGGAACACTAATGTTTAAGGCAGGGAAACTATTCTGTGTGCACTGTAATGGCAGATATTTGAACTGTACAACACAGAGTAAACTCTACATGTAAACTAGGGACTTTAGTTAATAATGATATCTCAATATTGGTTCATCAATTGTAACAAATACACAACACTAATGCAAGGTGTTAATCGGGGACACAGGGGGCGATGGGAGAGTAGAAGGGAACTCTCTGTACTTCCTGTTCTACTTTTCTGCATACCTAAAACTGCTCTAACAAATTAAATGTAAATATTAAAAAGAGAGAGAGAAAGAGAGAGTGATTCACAGGAAGAATCACATGCGATTTCCATGGCATTACCATCTTTATTGGACTGGAACTAATGAAAAACGCATCATAACCACAATAGAAATCATGACTGATGTGTCGAGGATGACAGGCAGAGAGATGGAAAGAGCTGGGTCCTTTATGGTACTGTAGTGCTACATTAAGGAAACCACCTCCACATCAGTCTTTATTGTGTAAGATAATAATTTCCTACAGTTCAATCTATTCTATTTGAGATTTTATGTTACTTGCAGCCTAAAGCATTTGAACTAACAATGCATCCACCCTCTGAATAAAACACTTTAAAAAGAAATGCATTCAGTAAACACAATGGATTTCATTCCAGGCAGGGACACACGAAATCTCCTCTCTACTAGGCCAAAATATAAATGAACTCTTGAAACTTTCCTTAATTACTAAAAACATTATGAATCCAAAATAAAAACAAATCTCAAAAATGAACTAATAAAGATACTACAACTTTAGCTATTTAAAAAAATGAATTCGAAATGCAAGGATGATACTTTTATAGTCACTTTACATGCTTATGTTTACAGATACAACTTCTTAAATAACTATTAATCCCTCAAAAGAACATATAAGTCTGGAGTTAGACCACCAGGATTTAAGTCCTGCTTCTAGCACTTGTGAGCTCTGTGACATTACATAAATTACTTAACCTCTGGTATCTCAATTTTTTTTCTATATATGAGAGGATTAAATGTAGAAAATTTGCCTATAAGGCTATAATAAGTAAATGACACAATTCAAGAGAATGATGAAATGGCTTGATTAATAGTAAGAACTCAGTAAATGTTAGTTACTACTGCTACTGCTGCTGAAATTTGACATAATCTTTGTTAAATTATTTAATTGACATTATTTTGAGCAATTCACCTAGAATGGTGCCTGGTACCTAGGAAGCACTCAATCAATGGTAGCTGTCATTATTATTAATGTCAATATTATAACTATTAGCTATTACCAAGAGATATACACTATGGGCACATGGCCTGGTGGGGTTAACTAAAGATAGTAATTAGAAAAAAGTTTCCAGATTGTTCCTTTATTAAACATCTAACCACATAAAGCCCAATACTGCTTGGCACAGAAGATATGCATAACTTTATTAACAGGTTGTTTCTTGGCACTTAGGGCTTTTTCAATGCCGACATATTTCGTTTCATTTCATATAAAAATCCCCAGAAACAACTGGAGAGTTTCATTTCCCTTAATTTTATATAAAACTCCCCAGAAACAAGTTCCAGAAATTTTTATTAAGATTTCAAGATATTCCAGTAACCACATTCCAAAACAGCCACTTCACCTTACAGAAAACAAAAGTAAACAACAGTGAACACGTATTCACTTCTCATTAATTACTTAAAATCTAATTTAGCTAGAGAAAGTAATGGCTGTCGATAAAGCAGAAAGTCATTCTACTTGCATCTAACACTTCTTGACACCTGCTATCTTACCAGCAGAGTGATACTTACTTGAAAAGAGAATTTTTTGGCCTTTGAGGTTTCTTCTTGGCAAAAAAGGCTGCAAACTCTCGTCCAGTACTGGCATAGCTCAGTTGAGCTGATGGTTCAGAGGACGTACGGGTATTTTTCATATCCAAGTACTCGGTCAACAGCATCTGTACAACCAGATAAATAGTTTAGTACACATATTTTAATGTGCTATTAAGAAAAACAATTTTAAAAACATGCAAATCTAATACTAAAATCCCTCCTAATATTACAAGGCATATTAAGCTGGTCATTCATTCTTCTAGTTGGGGATCTGAGGAGAGATTCATTATAGGTAGAAAGCCATCTACTTGTTAACCTACTCATGAGAAATAGGGTGTGATAGGAATTTGAACATGGAGGTAGAGGGAATATTTTTACCTAGTATCTACTATGTGCCAGGTACTGTGCCGAGTGAATTAATCAGTAATATTCTTTAATCAGAATTTAATCCTCATTATTCTAAATTACAGCAGCATTAGTAGCAATGCTGTAATATTTACTGAGTATTTATTATAGTGCAAGTGAGGCACTAACTCATTTTAGATATATTTATCTCATTTAAAGCACAAAATTTTAGCAGGTAAATTCTTAGCTTGTAGGTAAAGAAATGGGGCTTAGGGAGGTTCAGGAGCTGTAAGGTGATCCCTGGCAGACTGACTTGGGAGGCCATGCTCTTATCCCTCACCCCATGGAACTTAAACACCATGCTCCTGAATGGCCAGTGTGTCCATAAAGACATTTTGAAGGAAATAGAAAAACTTCTAGAAAGCAATGAAAACGGAAACATAATATACTGGAACCTATGGGATAAAGCAAAAGCAGTACTAAGAGGGAAGTTTATAGGAATAAATGCACACATCTAAAAAAAAAAAGAAAAAGGCTTCAAATAAACAACCTAATGATGCACCTAAAGTAAGAACAAAACCAAGAACAAACTAAACCCAAAATTAGTAGAAGAAATAATGAAGATAACAGCAGAAATAAATGAAATTGACATTTAAAAATACAAAATAACAACAAAACAAAAAATTGCTTTGAAAAGATAAACAAAATTTACAAACATCTGGCTACACTAAGAAAAAAAAGAGAAGACCCAAATAAATAAAATCAGAGATAAAAAGGAAACACCACAACTGATACCACAGATATACAAAGAAGGATCATTAGAGACTATTATAAACAACTATACACCAATAAATTGGAAAGCCAAGAAAAAATGGATAAATTCCTAGACACATATAACCTACCAGACTGAACCATGAAGAAACAGAAAACCTGAATAGACCATTAAAAAGTAATGAGATCTGGGCGGTAATAAGTCTTCCACCAAATAAAAGCCCAGGACTTGATGGATTCACTGCTGAATTCTACCAAACATCCTTCTCAAACTGTTTCAAAAAGTTCAAGAGGAGGTATACCTTCAGACACATTCTAGGAAGCCAGCTTTAACCTAATACCAAAACCAGATAAGGACACAAGAAAATAAGAAAGCTACAAGCCAGTATCACTAATAAACATAGATGTGGGCCGTGCGCGGTGGCTCACGCCTGTAATTCTAGCACTCTGGGAGGCCAAGGCGGGCGGATTGGTCGAGGTCAGGAGTTCGAAACCAGCCTGAGCAAGAGTGAGAACCCATCTCTACTATAAATAGAAAGATATTAATTGGCCAACTAATATATATAGAAAAAATTAGCCAGGCATGGTGGCGCATGCCTGTAGTCCCAACTACTCAGGAGGCTGAGGCAGGATGATCGCTTGAGTCAGGAGTTTGAGGTTACTGTGAGCTAGGCTGACGCCACGGCACTCACTCTAGCCTGGGCAACAAAGCGAGACTCTGTCTCAAAAAATAAAAAAAATTTAAAAATTTTAAAAAAACACAACATAGATGTGAAAATCCTCAGCAAAATACCAGCAAACCAAATTCAACAACACATTAAAAAGATCATTCATCATAAGCAAGCTGGAATCATCACAGAGATGCAAGGATGGTTCAACATACACTAATCGATAAATATATTAACAGAATCAAGGACAAAACCCACATGATCATTTCAACAGATGCAGACAAAGCATTTGATAAAGTCAACATTTCATAATGAAAACTTATCATAAATTAGGCAAGAAGAAAATACATTAACATGATAAAGGCCATATATGACAAGCCCACATCTAATATTATACTACTGAAGGGGGAAAAATTGAAAGCCTTTCCAGTAATATCTGGAAAAAGACAAGGATGCTTTTCACCCTTTTTATTCAACATAGTATTGGAAGTCCTAGCCAAAGTAATTAGTCAAGAAAAAGAAATAAAGGGCACCGAAATGGAAAAGAAAGAAGTCAAATTATCCTTGTTTGCAGATGACATGATCTTATATTTAGAAAAACCTGGACTCCACCAAAAATATCTTAGAACTGACAAATTCTATAAAGTTGCAGGATATAAAATTAACACACACAGATCAGAAGTGTTTCTATATGTTAACATCTATCACCTGAAAAATAAATCAAGAAAGCAATCCTATTTACAATAACTATAAAAATAAATAAAGAAATAAAATCCTTAGGAATAAATTTCATCAAAGAAGTAAAAGATCTCTACAAGGAAAACCATAAAACACTGAGGGAAGCACAAAAAAATGGAAAGATACCCATGCTTAAGGATTGGAATAATATTATTAAAATATCTATACTATCCAAAGCAATCTACAGATTCAGTACAATTACTATAAAAATACCAGTGACATTCTTCACAGAAATACAAGTAACACTCCTAAAATTCATCTGCAACCACAAAAGAATCTGAATAGCTAAAGTAATTCTGAGCAAAAAAAACAAAGCTGGAGGCATCAAAATATCTAATTTCAAATTATACTACAAAGCTATAGTAAACAAAACCATATGGTACTGGCACAAAAACAGACACATAGACCAACGGAACAGAATATAAAATCCAGAAATGAATCCACACACGGCCAATTCATTTTCAACAAAAACATCAAGACCATACATTGGGGAAAAGACAGTCACTTTAATAAATGGTGCTGGGAAAACTGGATATCCATATACAAAAGAATGAAACTATATCCTCATCTTTCACCACAGACAAAAATCAACTCAAAGTAAAGACTTACATGTAAAACCCGAAACTAAAACTACTCAAAATAAAGATTGGGGAAATGCTATGGAACATTGGTCTGGGCAAGGATTTTCGGGGTAAGACTTCAAAAGCACAGGCAACTAAAGCAAATAAACACAAACAAAATTACATCAAGCTAAAAAGCTTCTGCACAGAAAAGGAAACAATCAACAAAGGGAAGAAACAACCTACAGAATGGGAAAAAATATTTGCAAACTATCCATCCAACAAGGAATTAATAACCAGATTATATAAGAAACTCAAACAACTCGATGGCAAAAGAACAAATAATTTCAGTATTAAAAATGGGCAGAAGACTTTAATAAACATTTCCCAAAAGAAGACATACAAATGGCCAACAGTACATGAAAAAATGCTCAACATCATTAATCACTAGGGAAATGCAAATCAAAACCATACTGAAGTATCATCTCACCCCAGTTAAAATGGCTATTATCAAAAAGACAAAAAAATAACAAATGCTGGTGAGGATACAGAGAAAGGGGAACACACATACATTGTCTGCAGGACTGTAAATTAGTATAGCCATTATGGAAACAGTATGGAAGTGCCTCAAAAAACTAAAAAATCGAACAACAATGTTATGCAACAATCCTACTGTTGGGTATAAATCCAAAAGAAAGGAAATCAGGATATCAAAGATATCTGCACTCCTATGTTTGTTGCAGCACTGTTTAAAATAGCCAAAATATGGAATCAACCTAAGTGTGCAGCAACAGATGAATGGATAAAGAAAATGTGGTACATATACACAATGGAGTAGTATTCAGCCATAGAAGTGAATGAAATCTTGTCATTTGCAGCAACATGGATGGAACTGGAGGTCATTATGTTAAATGAAATAAGCCAGGCGCAGGACAAATATCACATGTTCTCAGTCATATGTGGGAGCTACAATAGTAGATATCTCATAGAAGGAGGGAGTAAAATGATGGTTACCAGAGGCTGGGATGGGAAGTGGGGAGAATAAGAGAAATTGGTTAATGGGTAAAAAAATTCTAGTATTCAATAGTATAGTAGCAAAATTATAGTTAACAATTTTTTGCACATTTCAAAATAGCTAGAAAAGAATTATATTGTTCCCAATACAATGAAAAGATAAACAGTTTGAGATGGTAGATATCCCAATCACACTGATTTGATCATTATACATTATATACATATATCAAAATATCATATGTACCCCCAAAATATGTACAATTATATAACAATTTCAAAAAAATTAAAATCAATGCACTTTAGAGCGACAGCAGGAGTTGAATCCTGGGATAGAAACAGCTGTCCTACTATTTCTAATACCAGTATTCTAAAAAGTTCCCACTGTTGTTAAAAAAAAAAAAAAAAAAAAAAGCAGATCTGCAGATCTGGAACAAAAATCACCAAGGTTCCCAAGAATAACTAACCTAGGACTAAAGCATATTAACTCATTTCTATAATACTCACACATATAAAATTTTAAAATACCCAAATAGTATAGTACAGATAGGCCAGCAAATCTACCCATGACTCACCTAAATCTACCCATGAAACTTTTCAGTGACTCAGGGTCCCATATAACTACTCATTCATTCATTAATTCATTTAATGAAGGTTAAAGGACCATATTAAGCATTATCATCTAAGAATATTTATCCAGCATCCTGTGTACATGATACAGCCCAAAGTAAGTTTTACAGCAATTATGTCTCTATCACAAATATATACACATTACTCAGTACTTATTAAATACCAGAAATTTTTAAAATATCAGATCTTACTTGGACCTCAAATCTATGATATTGGAGTTCCTATCTACATGTTAGAAGAAATGGAATTAGTGGTATTAAGAAATTAACCTGTAGAGCTGGAACCCATACTACTAAGTGAAGTATCCCAAGAATGGAAAAACAAGCACCAGATATATTCTCCAGCAAACTGGTATTAACTGAGTAGCACCTAAGTGGACACATAGGTACTACAGTAATAGGGTATTGGGGAGGTGGGAGGGGGGAGGGGGGCGGGTATATACATACATAATGAGTGAGATGTGCACCATCTGGGGGATGGTCATGCTGGAGACTCAGACTTTTGGGGGGAGGGGGGGAAATGGGCATTTATTGAAACCTTAAAATCTGTACCCCCATAATATGCCAAAATAAAAAAAAAATTAAAAAAAAAAGAAAAAAGAAATTAACCTGGCCGGGCACGGTGGCTCACGCCTGTAATCCTAGCACTCTGGGAGGCCAAGGTGGGCGAATTGCTCGACAGGAGTTCGAAACCAGCCTGAGCAAGAGCGAGACCCATCTCTACTATAAATAGAAAGAAATTAATTGGCCAACTAATATATATAGAAAAAATTAGCCGGGCATGGTGGTGCATGCCTGTAGTCCCAGTCTCTCGGGAGGCTAAGGCAGAAGGATTGCTTGAGCCCAGGAGTTTGAGGTTGCTGTGAGCTAGGCTGACGCCATGGCACTCACTGTAGCCTGGGCAACAAAGTGAGACTCTGTCTCACAAAAAATAAATAAATAAATAAAATAAAGAAATTAACCTAAGATCCTATAATTACAGAATAACAGCGTAGAATTTCAACCAGGTTTAACTGACTCCAACACTTATTCTCTTAACCATGACACTCTACTCCCACCAAGAGCATACAAACTGCCAATAAGAATGGACCTTTGTGGCAGTAAATAGACTTTATTTATTTCATGTTGTGTATGATAAAGACTGCAGAAAGTATAAAACATGTTAAACTGGTCAATATTTTTTATCTATTTATGAGGATACTGGAATATCATTCTGCATGCTGATGAAGTATTGTAACGACAAATACTATCTCTGTGAATACATCACCCAAACTACCCAATGGTCAGAAAGCATATTGATCGGATCTCTAGTCACAACTCAACTGAGAGAGTCAATTATATCGTGGATTTCGCACTGCTGCTAATAAGATTCTCAGCAATCCATGATCAAAAGAAGGCTGGTAAACCAGAGAAGAATTTCAAATTGATATAACATAGAAATGCATCTACAAATGCACTGCCTCATTCATGTTTCATGTTTAACAACGACATGACAAAGAGATGTTTCCACCAAAGCATGGAGATACAGTAATAAAAGGAATTTTTCCGAGGTACTTACAGTCCTAGAATTCAATGACTGGCCTTGTACAATAAAGTATTGACTGGCCAGGGCATAACTAATCAGTGTCTTCAAAACCCAGGTATTTTAATTTACTGTTCTTTTCTTCTTCATCAGTAAAGTCTCCTTAATAATTACCTCTCAGCACTGTTAAGTCGATTCCTATCCACTACAAACACATACCTACCTTTTCAACAAAAATCTTGCTTTTATCTTTATGTTTTTGCTACAGTCTTATTTCCCTTTTATCTTTAGATCTCAAACTTCAGAAAGTAACCTTCACATCTACTGTTCCCTTTACCATGATGTAGTTGATTCCTGATTTTCTCCCAAACTCCAGTTCACATCTGTGACTGCATGTATGACATATTCATATATTTCACTGATAATAGCAACTGCCCTGAAGCCTAAATCATCTTCTATAAACCAGTAATCCCTTCTGTCTTCTTCCTTTTTGTCTTATTTTCACTTTTCTTCAGGTTTAAAACTTCAGAACCATCTGTTGGCACATTCCCTTTTGCTCTGTGTCCGTAAATGAGTTAGTCCCCAAGTTCATTAATGACTCCTCCTCAACTCTCCATTAGTTTGCCCTTTTCTGTCCATTTTGACAGCCACCCATTTAGTTCAACTCATGCACTTTTCCTCATTGAATTTTCTCCCTCTCACCGCTTACTCTTCCAGTCCTTCCCATATACCATCAACAGAGTGACAGTCCTAAAACAGTGTAGATATCGTCCTAAGGCCACTCATGTCATCGCCTATAATAATATGACTTCAATATATATTTCGGGTCATATCTTGATCTCTCCAACATGAACCAGACACTCCAACCAAAATCACCTACTTAAATCTTACCTGAGATATGCCTGAGCCTTCCCATTCTGAAATGCCTAATCTAGATCACCCTCTCTCCTAAATAAATCCCAACAAACCCTTCCAAAAACAGTTCCAGTGTTTTCTTTTCCTTCTCAGGCCAGTCTAGGCCAATATCCCTTTCCTGAAATCCTAAAACACCCATTTTCCACTTCATTCAATGAGTATTCATCAAAAACTGGCTGACACTATTAGTTCTTATTTAATAAAATATGCCTAACTATCCCCAATGTATATGGCCCTTAAGGCATTATATTTCTTTACTTGCACTACAGAGCCATAAAACATACCAGTAAATTTTTTTAAATATAGTGAATTGATGAATTTTTTAAAAACGTGTAAGAAGCCATATACGTTGTTATATGTAAATGTTATATTTCTTCCAAAGTAGAATGAACCCTGTAAATGAGTCTTAGTACAAAAATCTATAATAAAAATAAAGGTGTACATGTGATTTTAACCATAGGCAAAACAGTTATGATTTGTGTTTGTTTATTTCATTGTGTTTGCCTCTTTGTCCTTATAGCATTCACCAACAGTTGGAAACAGTGCTTAAAAATCAAGTAGAGTTTTACTTTGACACTCACATTGATAAAAGTGCATTTTTAAATATTTCAAAGAACAAAAAAGCTCCTATTTCCAAGCTGCTTGAAATTTGTTTGAATTAGGCTAAATCTTTTACTACAAAGTCATGACACCAACATCAGATGCCTGGTATTAAAATATAACTTTATATTAGTAGTACTATTAATAGTATCTTGATGATTCCACATTATGGTGGATAATGTACATCTTACAAGTTGTACATAAATATTCTAAGCACATACCTATGAGTACAACTTTTCATTTTTATAAAAGGAACCAAGTTTTACTGGTTGTATTTTGTAGGGAAAATCACCCAAGATTGGAATTCTGGGGCAAAGGGGATTACATACAGTACCCAATAGATCCTGTCCATAAAGAAATCTGAAGATATACATAATGAGTGAGATGAGCAACGTTTTGGGGATGGTCATGCTTGAAGCTCTGACTTGAGGAGGGAGGAAGGGCATGGGCAATATACGTAACCTTTACATTTGTACCCCCATAAAATGCTAAAATTAAAAAAAAATATGAAGATGATTCCACATCTTGCTCACTCTAAATTCCTTCATATATTAGTCATGAATTTCTTTTCTATTTTTAAATACTATGAATTTCTATTTCTTATTGATCAAGAGTTCAAAAATAAAAGTCAAATGTATGGGTGTTTTAACTTAAAAGGCATTAATCTATAAAACTGAAGACAAGAAACATGAAAACACAGTTGAAAGTACCTAAAAATCTATATATCCCAGTGACATCATGATTCACTATATTTTTTGAGAACCTAATTATGTTGGATGGCTCCATGGACAAAGCAAAGATTATATAATGCATTAAAGAACATACAAATTAAGGTAGTGAGGCTTCTCTTCTGCTATTATAGTTGATTAGCAGTTGCTAAGATGCTAGTTGGAAATCTCATTATATTAAATTAGGACCAAAGTTTTGAGATTTGTAACTTGTATAACATTGGTAACATCATTTTGAATGAATTCCTCATTTACCATTTAATCTTCTTATTCAACATACTGCCTGTGACTGCTTGTGGTTATACATACAGTTTTCTAAAAATAAATATGAGATTTATAGGTTTAGAATGAACACATCTCCTGATGTCAGCTTCTCCATTTACCCAAGTAACTATACACCTTCAAACACCCAGATCCTCCTAGATACTTAATGTTATAGATCCCCTTTAGGTTACTTCCCAACTTACAAAACCCTTTCCTCATCTAATAACTATTCTCCAACTATATAATAGACTCTAATAGCCATGCTTATATAATACCTTGTAATCCCACTCTCTCAGCCATGGCTGAGATGTCCACCAGGGAGCCAGTCAACCCCCAAGTAGACTGTCTAATTAGATTCTCTTTCCCAGGAATGTGTTTACATTGACTCTATTGGTCAATGTAAATGAGGAGATGTAAATTCTTTGCGGCAACCACATTTTACAATGTTGATGGAAAATCAAAGAAAGCCAATCTGTAAAAAGAAGAATAAAGAACCAGACCAGGTATAGTGGCTCACACCTGTCATCTGAGGGCTTTGGGAGGCCAAGGCAGGAGGATCACATGAGGCCAGAAGTTAGAGACCAGCCTCAGCAACATGACAAGGCCCCATCTCTACAAAAATTTTAAAAATTAGCTAGGCATGGTGGTGTGTGCCTGTAGTCCTAGCTACTCAGAAGAGTGAGGCAGGAAGACTGATTGAGCCCAGGAGTTTGACGCTACGGTGAGCTGTAATCACACAACTCCAGCCTGAGCAATACAGCAAGACCCCATCTCATAAAAAAAAAAAAAAAAAAAATTACTAGATGACTACAGAAAGAAATAGGAGAACCACAGGAGAGAGATTTAAAGGCTGCAACCTTTAAATATTTTCTAGTTTTGCAGGTCTCAAATCCAGTTGCTGACAAGTTCTTAGATTTTCTACTCTTTAGTTGTATAAAATATCTCTCCAGCCTCTACTAAATTTTCTTTATTTTTTCTTTGTGATAACTTAAATGGTTTTTTGTTCCTTGACTAAGATACCTACAGATAGATGAATATATATGAATATGCATCTACTGACATTTATATCACAAATACTGTTTTTGTAGAATAGTGGTATCTCATAAAAACAGGAGTAGTGGTTTGCATAGATGTCACTCTATTAAGATAAAACTAAGAATCCAATTCTCTTGACTACTAACTTCACATATTCAGTGATTTACATCAAAGCTGTATTGGCCCTCCTTGATTAATCTGAGAACTAAACTGCTTCTTCTAACAGGAGCAATAAGATAAAAAAAATCACCTTGAGCTCCCAACATGAACTAAGACTTCCATTAGGCAATATTTTGAATGTGCCTATATTAAATATTATAATTTTCAATAATTTCCTCTTTTAAAATGCAGATGACCAAGAGTTTGTGTTCCAAGCACAGCAAAGCAGTTTTCATTGGACAAGCTTTCATGCTAATAATCATGAAAGTTGAAAAAGATATATAAAAATAAGAATGTGAAGGCCCTGGAGAGGAACCAAATTAGGCATAAATTAGGTGTTCCCCCAGAGGGTGCCTCCCAATTTTCATGAACAAGGGGAGAGAGCCCAAGCAGGAAGTATAGTCGTAGGATATGGAGAATGTCTAGAAAGAAATTCAGAGAAGCGTGAGAGACAAAATCATTGTAATCTACCCCTCAAATTATTACCTTGATTCTGGAAACTATTACAACAAAGAGACTGAAACAGTAGAGCAATATTTTAAAAATAAGACCGCCATTTAAAATGACTAAAAGCTATCAGGTTCTCTCCAGAGGGTTACTAGTGAATGGAATGTTAATAACAGAAAAAGTTACTTTTTTTCCAAGACAGTAATCTAATTTCCCCTTGTACAAGGACTAAAATATTCTGCAGTAAGGAAACCAAAAAAAAAATAAACAGTCATTTTGAAAATGAAATGGCTGTCTGCTTAATTATGCTCATTGTCAATGGCAATTGTATAATTAAAACCGCTATTAGTATAGTCTTGTTGATAGTTCATTACTTTAGTGCTCAGAGTAAAACAAACCAAGACAAACCAAGAGTATGTATGCATTTATGTATTTTTTGGTCTTTTATCAAACACCCACCAGCAAAACTGAGATCAAAGAGCTCACGTTTTGCCTTTTTTTCCCTTTATCCCACCAAAATAGCTCTTAGCAAAGAAAACCCTATTTTATTAGCTTCAAAAAGAATATTATCATTCACTTTAATTTAAATACATATTTGTTTAACACATAAAATATGCAAGGCATTGTACTGGATTAAAAACATGACAAAAAATAAATCTTTCCTTCAATGTGCTTACTTACTAATACAGTCACACAGGCATAATTCCAATACAAAGGAGTAAGTGGTAAAACCATAGGATAAAGAAATGGCAAAAAGCATTTAGAGGAGGGCACAATTGCTCCTAATTAATTAGGACAATGAAAAAAGGCTTCAAGATCATGGCACTATAGAAAGATATAAACAGATTCTCAGAATGTGTGAAAGCCAAAAAAAAAAAAAAATAGCAGACAGAATAGAACCAACCAAGAAATAATACTGGGGAAATTTAGGGCATCTTCAGCAAACAAACATTTCAGGTGATATAAAACTGAAGAATGAGAGTCAAGCCTGAAAAGGTGGTACACTGACATACTTTGAAGTTTGTCATTAACATCAGATGTCATTAACATCAGCTGTCATAAAGATGTCATTAACATCAAGCCCATGAATTGAAGTCAAATGCAAAATGAGGAGCAAAAAAACAAGGTTTGAAATAAGTGAATGAAATGGTGATAATTATATGCTATGTAAATTAATCTGGCAGCATACAAAATAATAAGCTGGGAGGCAATGGACTGGGGGCAAAAATAAATGATTAACAAAATATTATGAAGGGAGAAGAGGGAGAAAGGAAAACCAACCAAGATAGTTCAAGAAAAAAAAATAATAAAGAGATTTTAAACTAAAGTAGGGGGAATGAGATTATTAGAGACAAATGAGAGAGTTAGGAACAAACTTAACAGTCAAAGCAGAGGGAAGAAAAGAACAAAAATATGATGATTATGCCAAAAAGAAAAAGAGAGAAAAAATAAAACCAATAGCTCAAAGACCTCATTTTGAGGAAAAAAATATTATGGTTCCATGAACAATAATCAGGAATATAGGAAGAAGAGGTTTAGTAGAATAGTAAGTTTAGTTTGGAATACATTCCCCTTTGAAGTGTATGAATATTCATATTCATGTGTATACTAAAATACATAATGTGAAAAGGTATAGCGTTGATGAGATTTCCATGATTTATAAATTAACTTCGCGGACTGCTTAGCAGTATTAAGACTGCAAAGTGTACATATATAAGCTCATAAAAAATTATCAGCACTCTGAAAGTCATATATTATCAAATATCTATAATCTAATTCTATCCCATAATAGCATTAAAATGGTTTTCATGGGTTACAATTTATATATCATAAAATTCACCCATGATAGTGCCAGTTCAACAACTTTTAGTATTAATCTCGATGTACAGAGTGTGTAACCATCACCACAATCATATTAGAATACTTCTATCATCTCAAAAAGTTTCTTCATTATTCTAGTTGCAGGTTTTTCACAGATGCTTTTGATCATGTTGAGAAAGTTCCTTTAAAAAAAGAAAAATAGGATTCAAGTGCTTTTCTATATCTACTGAGATGATTATGTGTGTTTGGTCCTTTATTCCATTAATACAGTATATTGGCTGGGTGCAGTGGCTCACACCTGCAATCTCAGAACTCTGGGAGGCCGAGGTGGGAGGATTGCTTGAGCTCAAGAGTTTGAGACCAGCCTGAGCAACGAGACCCCATCTCTACTAAAAATATAAAAATTAGCCAGGAGTCTTGATGTGCACCTGTAGTCCTAGCTGCTCGGGAGGCTGAGGCAGAAGGACTGCTTGAGCCCAGGAGTTTGAGGCTGCTGTGAGCTAGGTTGATGGCATGGCACTCTACTCAGGGCAATGGAGTGAGACTTTGAGTGTCTCAAAACAAACAAACAAACAAACAAACAAAAAAAACTATTAAAAAAGATTTAAAAAATAAAAGAAAAAATAGCAATATATATTAATTGATTTTTAATAAATCTCATAATCATAATATATAACGTAGTTTATATGTTGATAGATCCAATTTGCTAATATTTTGTTCCAGACTGCTACTTCTATGTTTGTGAAGGATATTGCTCCATAGTTTCCTGTGATGTTTTTGACTTTGTTATTAGAGTAGAATTTGAATAACAGGATGCACTGGAAAGTGTTTCCTCATCTCTATTTTCTGAAAGAGTTTGCAAAGGATTGGTATTATTTCATCTCTAAATGTTTGATAGAACATTTGTGTGATTTGTGTATGTGTGGGAAAATTTTTAATCACTAATTTAATTTCCTTGTTATAGGACAATTTAGATTTTCTAATTTTTCTTGAGTCAGTTTTGGTACTTTGCATCTTTCCAGAAATCTATCCAATTCATCTAAGTTGTCTAAATGATAGGCACAAACCTGCCCATAATATTCCCTTATAATCCTTCTAATTTCTGTAGAGTCTATAGTGATGTCTCTTATTTCATTCCTGATTTTGGTATTTTTTTGTCATTTCTTTCATTTTTAATTGGTCAGTCTAGCTAATAATTTATCAATTTTTGATGTTTACAAAGTACCAACTTTTGGCTTCGTCAATTTTTTCTGTTGTTCTGATATTTATTTTATTAATTTTCATTTTAACCATTATTTCCCAACTTTTGCTTGCTTTGGGTTTGAGTTTTTCTCCTTCTTCTAGCTTTTGGGGTGAAAATAGAATATTGTTGATTTTAAGACTTTCTTTTTTTTTCACACATTTTTCATTTAAAAGTTTGTTGTTTTATTTCCAAATATCTGGGGATTTCTAAATGTCCTCCTGGTTTTTGTTATTGTTGTTTAATTCTTTTATGGTCAGAAAATATAGTTCATGTAATTTCAATCATTTTAAATGTATTGAGAAGTACTTGATGATCTAGCATGGGGAAGTACATGATGATCTAGCAGTCTTGCATGGGGAATATTCAATGTGAACTTGAGATAATCTGTACTCTAATGGTTTTGGTTAGAGTATACCATACATGTCAGTTTAAGTGAAGGTTGTTGATAGTATTGCTCAAGTCTTCTGTGTTTTCTGCCTAGTTGTTCTATTAATTATTGAAAGAGTATTGAAATCCCCAACCGTAATTATTGAATTTTCCACTGCTCCTTTCATTTCTGTCAGTTTTCCTCCAAGTATTTTGGATCCCATAGTATTTTGATGGTTTGTTATTCCTATTTTCACTCATAGAAAAGAAAAGAGAATATGCTAGGGGAAGACACAAAGTGGTCTCAACATCCAGAGGCACATTCCTAACTGCAGCTTCAACATATTCTCTGCCCATCTCATTCAAACATTCTACCTGTTTACATCACTTTCTCCCCCTTTTCTCAACAATGTTGACTACCACGCTGTAAGCTTTTCTTGTACCATTAGAGAAACTTCAGCTACTAGTATTTAATTCTGTGATTAATTAACATAATCTTACTCTGTATTAAGACTCATATGTTTCAGCATAATATATTAATGACTCCTTCTATCATCACAGTCTTTCTCAATCTCAATTCCAATGGCGTCTACTCCATTGCTCTTTAGCATTCTTTCCCCTTAGGAAATATTCCATCTCTAAGGTGACCAATTCAGAATTCTCTGACCACAGTGCTTTCCCTCTTCTGAACAAATATATGCCTCTTTCTTCTCAGTTTGCACTAAAATTCTGGGAAAATTGGTCTACACATAGGAATCATTTGGAGAACTAATTTATTAAAAAATAGAGATTCGTGTGCCCTGCCTTAGAACTACAAAATAAGTGGGTGATATAGAAATGTAGAAAGTCTATGCTTGAAATTGGCTCTACTACTTATTAGCTAGGTGACCTTAGCCAACTTCTTTAATCTCTATAAGTCTTATTTCCCTCATCTGTGAAATAAGGATAATAATAGAAACTTAGTCATAGAATTAACGTAAGAATTAAAATAATACATATAAAATGCTTAGCGCAATAACAGACTATTATTTGTCTGTTTTCTTTTTTAATCCATTCCAGGAACTATATATCTCTGATGTTACCTCTCTGTGCTTCAGAACCTCAGTTTCCTTAGTTATAAAACAAGAATAATGATATTATCTACTCCATAGTACTATCATCAGAATTAAATGTGCTAATACTGTAAATCACTTAGAACAGAGGTCCCCAACCTTTCTGGCACCAGGGACTGGTTTCATGGAAGACAATTTTTCCATGGTCCGCTGCCAGGGGAGAGTGTCAGAGATGGGGGGCATGGTACAGAGCTCAGGCAGTGACGAGTGGCCTGTGTTCCTAACAGGTCACGGACTGATACCAGGCCATGGCCTGGGGGTTGGGGATTGCAGACTTAGAACATTGCCTGTAGCACAGCAACTACTTTGTAAGTATAAATAAATAGATGAAATTATATTCTCATCATCTTCTCACAGCTATCATTCTTCTCCTTTCCTCTACCACTTTGCTCTACAATAAAGATCTTGATCACTAAATCCAGGCTTCTGTTAATACCAATTCTCTAAACTTTTGGAATATTTTCTTTCACTTCAATGAGTGTGACCACCAAATTTTTCATCCAAACTGCCTGAATACTCCATATCCTTACTCTTGCTCTTGCTTTCTTCCATTTGACATTATTTCTACGTGTCATACGATTTCCAAATCTCCTTCTTACATCATACTTTTCTCCACAGCTCCAGTGATACACTGTCATTGCCTGCAAGAGCATCTGGGTTTTCATATCCTTAACACAATAAGCAGGTGAAAACAGTACAGATTTTTTGGAAGTGCTGAAACATGGGTCCAATGAACTCAGCCTGACCAAGCAAAGTCTTTACTTTCCTGTCTCTTCTAAGACAGGAAATGAGAAAAAAAGAAGGGCTCCTTAGCTCCTCTCTGTGTCAATGCCATTATCATTTTTCTGATCACCTAGGATCAAAATTTGTGGTTAGCTGTCACTCTTTTCAGTCTTGTTCTCCAAATCACCTGCTAAATCCTATAAATTTTATACTACACATTTCACATGCATTCCCTCTTCTAAATATTTTAATTCCCACACTCCGTCTTTCTAAATCAGATCCTTGTTATATTTCACATTGATTATTAAAACAGTTTCCTAAGTGGTCATTCTGACTCTCATTCACAACATTCTATCCCACAACCTGCTACCAGATTAAGCTCAATGTTATCATTCCTCTGATCAAGTCTTTCAATGGCTTTCTCTTTGCCTTCAAAATAAACCTCTATCTCTTCACTATTCTTCAGTGCCTTTCACAACACAGCCCTGGATCAACCTCTGTAGGGTTAGCTCCTATTAATTTATTTAACATTATTACCAGTTGATTAAATTATTTTCTGTTTCCTAAATAACTCCCAAAGGTTTTTGTCCTGTCTGAATTTATCTTTCTTTTTTTCTGCCAGTAACTACCTCTTCCACATATCAAACATAGGGAATAAGATATAGAAAGTGAATCTAAATAGATCTTAATTGATTTTTGCAAACTATTTTTATTCCATTCAGATGTTACTGATCAGAATCCACTTGCATGGAGAAGATGCCCAACTTTGTATATACGGAAACAGAGGTAGGGCTATAGCTTTGAAATTTTATCTTCTCCTAGGGATGTTAGCTCTACCTTCTTCTTCTGAAAGTTCTTCTTGTAGTGGTCTTTTTATGTCACTTCTCCTTGGTCTTATAATGATAACTAGCTGCCTCTATCTTCCTATTATATATAAACATATAATACACAAATGGGTAAAATAAATCATTCTTACTCTCTTTTTGAGCTGGAGGTCCATATACCACCAGTAGGCTGACACCCAAATTGAGGCTATTAGGTAACCAGTGAGCATTTCTCCAAAAGATGCTGGCTTTTTTGCTTTTTTTCACATCCTTACCATAGTCACTTTAGATCAATGCCAGACATGAATAATTCATATTCTCACAAGGCAAAAAATGGCACATGTGAAAATTGTAATAAACACTTCTGATTGATCTGGCTCATATTTATAATATATACATAGTTGTTCATATTTATACATATACATGTGTATGTACTGAGAGAATAAACATGAATAAGCATACTGTGCAAACAAGCCATGATTCCTGCCTTCTGGGAGATTATCATCTATCTTACTGTCAACTGTGGTTAACTCACTCTCATTAAAACCCACACAGCAGTTGGCATGTCTCAAGGATTTCATCTGGTAGTTATTTGCCTTCTCTGCTGCCTCTCAGTTCCAGCCATGCCTTTTCTTTGTATCTCTGTCGACATCTAGCACAGTGTCTTAAACAAAGGAGATGCTCTCTAGTAGGTTACCTAAATTGAAAGTAAGATGCTCTAAAGGGCAGCTACTTATTGATGTTTCACATTCACAGATGAGGACCTCAGAGTATCACTACAACACCCATGGTGAAACTTCAGGCTTTCTGAGGTACATTAATTTACTCACATCACAGGAATACCATTTATTACATTTCTGCTCCAATGAGATAAGTGCTACCCTAATGACCTGAAAGAGTTAATGCATCTTGGAAAAGATCCAAATTACTCTCTGGAGACAGTTTATTCAATTAACTGGCTGAGACTCAGCATTTTCAATTACCAGTTCAGTTACTAAAGACTCTTTCATATTGGTTATCTGTTAATGTGTGATATTGACACACTTATAAAAAGAACATTTGCTTATAGTGCATTCAAAATGGAATCTTTAGGGATAATAAATGCAGATTAAAATTTATTTTGTACCTACTGAGTGCCAGGAACTGTGTTTAGTACCTTCCCATTGGGATTTAAGGGGAATGCAGTGAAGACTGGGAGATAATGGGGTTGGAAGTACAAGGTAGTGCTATACAAAGTACTGGTAGACAGAGAAAAATAAAGTGGTTCCTTTCTTTAAAAAGTCCACAAAGAAGATCCCAACTGAGTTCATCTACGGCTCTTCAGGATCTGACTAAATTCAATTAGCTACTCATTGTCCTGAATAAATGCATATTATCCCTATCTAGAAAGACCTTCTCACACACCTAAATCCTGCCTTCCTCCAAGAACCAGTTCAGCTCCTACCCCAAGCAGAAAACTTTCTCTGATTGATCTGTTTAAAGTCATCCTTTAAATTCCTAGAAGATTCACAAATGATCACGTGGACATGGAAATTAATCATATACTACTGTATATTTAACTTTGCCTGTATTTATCTCTTAACCTACAATACGATTTGAGGAGAAAGCACTTTGTCTAATACTACCCTATACTATCACAAATTCATGTCAAACTGAAATATCTTATTAAAATCCTTTATAAATGAAGAAATAACTTCATATCACTCATTTTTTGATTTGTCAACTCTTGCATAAGAAAGATTCTTTCTACAACATAAGCAAAATTCTTCCATCTGAAGGTGATCATAGGTACATAAATTCCTTGAGCAAGACACTAAATTGATGAAAAATAACTGTCGGCAGCTTGGTTAAACAAAAAGTAATCCTATTTTATCAGTTTTGTTGCCAGAAAACTAATTTCCAGAACTACAACAGGTCTGTAATTATTATGATTATTATACACTATTTCTACGAAAATGTTATATGATAATTCAAAGCATGGGATTAAACTATTTCACTTATCTGCTACATTTGACATTGGTCTGTAATTTAAAAGGTTAATCACATGAGCTGTGCTGCTGGTTTAAGTTTACAGTAAATATAGAAATTCGAGGGCCCCAAAATGGAGAGCTATTTCACTGATATTTCTGGCATCAAATTTAATTCTTTTAGATTGGTTTTCATACTTAACTTTATATTTTTCCCAAATAATTCTGCTTTATTTTGATTTCTTATTTAAAAGCAATATAGGCTCATAAAAAGTTCAAACAGCACAGAAATAGGTAAAGATTCAAGTATTATTTAATAGTACAGTTATATGCAATATATCTTATTGATTTGTCTGTTGATTCATCATTATTTTTCTCTTGTCATCCCTCTAAATACTAATAAGCATAGTGTCCTGCATACATAGAGTATCTAGGAAATGCATTATATGCATCATAAGCCCAATTCTAACAGTAAGTGGGGGGAAAAAAAAAAACATGCCTGATCCAATAAGATCCTTTCTGCCTTCAACTATTTACCCAACTCACCATTTTCCATACATCACAGCACATCTCAGTTTGTAAAGCATACTACACATGTCTGCTCCAATAAGTTTAACTCCCCCTTTTGATCCCCTTGACCCAAAGGCAATGACTCAAAGGCCTAAGGATTTATAAAATAGTTGTATACCTGTATCATCTCTCTCTCCAATAACCACATATTTTAATGTTAACCCTCAAAAAAGGACTACCACACCCAATAGAGAGATATAACAAATCCAGTGCAGTAGGCTGATTAATCTGACTCTACACATGAGAATGGATGTTTGTAAACATGACTTCAGGGGTGGGGAACTGTGCCTAACTCTTGTACTTATGAAAACTGCCACAGCTCCACCTAATTATCCTGGCCCTATTCTACCACCCAGTAACAAGCTCATACCGTAAAGCAAGTCATAGAGAAGAGAAAGACAGCGTGCTGTTTAAATACCAACCATGTTAACGCAGAAGCAACACAGCACAATTCATGTACCTCATGTTCCCTGCTAATTGCTTAAGACATCTTGCTATAGAGAAGACAGCAACAGCAGCCAGGCCCTAGTCTTTTTGAAATGCCAGCTCTTAATAACAAACTCCAAAAAGGTCTTAATTGCATTTACCAGGAGCTCATGAACTTTAAAAGTTGTTAATCAGATTTCCATGTAAATGGAGTGACGATTAAAGGTTAAGTACAGGTTTCTGAAATTTCAGAAGTTGAGAATATATTGCCCTTCACAGGGGGGGAAAAAAAACTATCAGCCTTGACAGGAACTAAACATCTTAATTAAACATGCAGAAGTACCATGCTTATTTTTACATGAAGTTCCATTTCCAAATGTCAAAGTTAATCACGCACTTGACTAAAAATGTACAATATTCTCTCTGCCAGAGGAGAAATGCCTTAGTATTCTTTTCTGAGAAGATATCTGCAGGTCTCCAAAAATTTCTCTGGGGTCCCCTCAGACCCGATCCCTGCCTATGCTACAAGAAAACCTGCGAATCCTAGTGCAATGCCTTCTACTGAGAGATCTTAATTGCTCTCCATCTGAACAGTAATCTAAAGCCACACGTTTCCAATCAATTCTGCCTCATATTTATGTGGCTCAGGAGAAACACGAGGCACTTCCTCCATAAATTTGTTGCACCTGTGTCCCTGGAGTGACATGTTGACAAATGAACATGACATCTCCTCAAACTCCAGTAAGAATTTATGACTCTTTGAAAGAATCTATTTGATCAATTATAGTGTCATCGCAGTTGAGAACAAAACCATGTCTTTGGAGTGTACTTCACAAAATTTGTGAGGGCTTGCATTCTGCAATAGGATAAATGACGATTGCAAACCCCAGAGTCACAGGTCCTCATTCGAGCTCTAATACTCACTCTGAGACCCTCCAGCTTTAGAAGAGCTGGCTACAACAACTCCTGAGTGTAATAATGAATGAGATGAATAGCTATGTAGTGTTCTAGACAAAACAACTACAGAATTCAAAATCAGAAAATGTTTGTAGTATGATATCTAGCCAGTAAAATGTAAAACTAAAATAATTATCCTTTAATCTAAGTACACATTTATTTTTTAAAAAATTTCTCTGCAACCTCGCTGTTTGTCTCTGATTATACTTCTAATTCTCCCTTCTGTTTCTTCTAAAAGTCTGACAAAAATCCAGTGTTTACTCAATACTAAGTACTTATAGCACACTTTAAAAGAAAAACATGGATTCTTGGCATTACTACTGAAGCTACAGCTTCTAATGCTAATTAGAATTAATTCTAGTAATTGTACTATTATGATCAAATTTGGCCTCAGAACTAAACTGTAAGTGAAAAAGTATTACAATGTAATGATTATCCAATTTCAGGTGGAAAAAATGAAGCAGGAATGGGAAGAATTTTTAAATGATTATTTTCTGAAAATGTCTCTACTAAATTATGAGGTCCTTTTAGTAGGTTGTCTCTCAAAGACAATGGGATATACCAACTTCAAATAAGAAGAGTTCTCTCTTCTGCAGAATAGCATTTCAGAGATTTACATTTGAGTCAATCGGATGAGCATCAATAAGGTTTTTTGTGTTTTGTTTTGTTGAGACAGGGTCTCACTCTGTCACCCAGGCTAGATGGAGTGCAGTGGCATTATGATATCTCACTGTACTCTTCAACATCCAGGCTCAAACAATCCTCCTGCTTCAGTCTCCCCAGTAGTTGGGACTATAGGCACACACCACCCCTCCTGGATAATTTTTCTTATTTTTTTGTAGACACAGCGTCTCACCACATTGTCAAGGCTTGAACTCCTGGCCTCAAAGTATCCTCCTGCCTTGCTCTCCCAATGCACTGGGATTACAGGAATGAGCCATCATGCCCGGTCCCAGTAAGGTTTTTTGTTGTTTACCCAACAAGATGGGTAACTAGGACAGGGCTTCAATTAAGACAGAACACACAATTCCTAGGAATTAGTCTTTGAAAACTTATCAACCATTACCACCACAATACCCACCACAGGCCTCTAATCAGACTGACACTCCCCTGCAGTTTCTCACAAAATCAAATAAGCTCATCCCAGCATCTGTGCCTTTACTCATAAAGTCCTACTACTTTGACAAGCTATCTCATTTCCCTCCACCAAATCAAATTCAACCACTTTTCAAGGCCCAACACAAATCACAACTTTTCAATAATATTTCTGTTCATTCATTCAATAAGTACTTATTGAACAGAAGGCACTATGTCAGGTATTATACATATAAAAATGAATAAGATAGTTTATTCCTGCCCTGAAGGAGCTCTCAGTGTTCTTCAGTGGTCTTCCATTCTTTTGAACTATAACATTTAGTTTCTCCATTGGCTTTATACAAATAATCCTGCAAATAAATTTAACCTTAAACGTACTATTAACATCATACCAAAGGTATACATTCAAAAGCACCAGATGAGCAGCCGATTCTTGATAAATAAATTCAGCAAAGTCTCAGGGTACAAAATCAATGTACACAAATCAGTAGCATTTCTATACACCAATAACAGTCAAGCTGAGAATCAAATCAAAGACTCAATACCTTTCACAATAGCCACAAGGAAAATAAAATACCTAGAATATACTTAACCAAGGAGGTGAAAGATCTCTACAAAGAAAACTATAAAACACTGAGGAAGGAAACTGTAGATGACATTAACAAATGGAAAAACATATCATGCTCATGGATCAGTAGAATCAACATTGTAAAAATGTCCATACTACCCAACGTGATCTACAGATTTAATAGAATCAGCATCAAAATACCAACATCATATTTCACAGATCTAGAAAAAATAATTCTATGCTTCATTTAGAACCAGAGAAGAGCCCAAATAGCCAAAGCAATCTTAAACAAAAAGAATAAATCTAGAGGCATAACATTATCAGATGTCCATTGATACTACTATACCACACAGTAATCAAAACAGCATAATATTGGCACAAAAACAGAGACATAGACCAATGAAACAGAACAAAGAACCCAGATATAAAACCACCCATGTACAGCCAACTGATCTTTGACAAAACAGACAACAATATACACTAGGGAAAGGAATCCCTATCAATAAATGGTGCTGGGAAACTTGAATAGCCACATGCAGAAAAATGAAATAAGATCCACATCTCTCACAACTCACACAAATTAATTCAAGATGGATAAAAGACTTAAATGTAAGGCATAAAACCATAAAAATTCCAGAAGAAAATGTAGGAAAAAGTCTTCTAGACATCAGCCTAGGCAAAGAATTTATGACTAAGACACCAATGGCATTACAGCAACAACAAAAATAAATAAATGGGACTTAATTAAATTAAAAAAGCTTCTGCACAGCTAAGGAAATAATCAACAGAGCAAACAGACAACCTCCAGAAAATATTCACAAGCTATACATCCAATAAAGGGCTAATAACCAGAACCTACAAAGAACTCAAGCAAATCAGCAAGACAAAAACTGACTTGGCTTTTGTCTGTGGTCTCCATTTTCTATGAGCGATTTCTGTAATTTTATTAAACAGTATTTATGAGTGCTTTCTATCTGCTAGGCACTAACCTAAGTAACTTCATTTGTCACCTTGCTAAGTGGAGTGACTCAGTTCTCCAAATCACCTATCATGTCCTTCATCCTGGGCTCTATGATCCTGATTCCATACTGGCAGCGGCTACAGCCCAATAGTAAACTCTGAGAACCTGGGAAGGCATCCTCTGCCATCAAGTTCAAGATGATTATCTGCACCATTCAGAGGAGCTTGTGAAGCTCAATTCATGATGTCTCCTAGGTGTATTCATATATCAGACATTGATTAGATAGTATAGAATCCGGTTTACTGTTATTACCCAATGTACCAGAGGAGCTCCATCTGAAGTTCCTCTCCCTCCTAAGCCTATTGGATTATATGATCACATGAATGTGAATTACGATGCCGTGTTCCATAAAGGCAACAGAGTTTATGATTCCTGATAGTGCCATACTTTCACACAGTGAAGATATAATAATTATTGTCCATTTTGTTGGACTCGGTACAGCTATCCTTTCTTCTAGGCCCATAAAACCATAACCCAAACATTTTCTAGCCACATGCTGACTCCTCTAGAATCTGGTGATGCACGTAAACACGGTGATTCTAGTATTCAGTTATAATAACTTGCAAGCAGAAATTAGGATCATTAATGACAATGTATAGATTGAAATAGAGTAGCTTTCATTGGCCTTGCATTTACTTTCAATTGATAAAAATGTACTTCTCTTTAAATAATAGCCTCCATGAATAAAAGCTGAATATACCTGTATCGATTGTAGAAGGTAGCACATCAACCAAAGACATTCTGGTTTAGCCCAAGGTGGAAGGGAATAGACTGCTCACATAATTTACTTTTTTATAATTTATATTCTCAGAGGGCAAACCTATTATAATCAATAATTCTCCGATTAATAAATAATATAGGTTTATGATTTTAGATATGAGGACAGGGCAAGAGCTGCATTGCTTATGCTGCATGGAATCCTGTTACTTTTGATCTTTGAAATATCACTAAGATCACAGATAGATCATTTGATTTTTAAGTCAAAATAGTAGTAACTTATTAAAACCTATAAGCCTATGGACTGCCAATTATGCACATTATTCATGAAACTTTTAAGCTACAATTAGTACTTACCCATTTTGACAACCACCAGCTCAGCTCTATCCATTGATATTGGTTCATAAATGTATCTACCACTAAAATGTTCAGATTCATCAACTCTGGAACAGCTTTCAAAGAAGCCTAAAATATTCTCTAATAAAAAGGTTCTGGGCGGGTATATACATACATAATGAGTGAGATGTGCACCATCTGGGAGATGGTCATGATGGAGACTCAGACTTTTGGGGGGAGGGAGGAAATGGGCATTTATTGAAACCTTAAAATCTGTACCCCCATAATATGCTGAAATAAAAAATAAAAAAAAGAAAATTATAAGGAAAAAAAAAAAGGTTCTGTACATGATAATACAGCTAATAAATAAACTTATTTTGTCTCATACGTCAGCCATGATACTTTTAACTGAAAATCCATGATAGGAATCTAGATGGTGGTATTCTTGAACTTTGTCAGAGACAAAATGAAAGTTGATAAGAAAATGATACTATTAAATAATACAGTAGTCCCCAACCACCCGCCTCTCCCCATGGTTTTGCTTTTCATGGCTTCATTACCCATGGTCAACCACAATCTGAAAAAAATTAAATGAAAAATTCCAGAAATAAACAATTCATAAGTTTTAAATTGTGCATTGAGTAATGTGATGAAATCTTGTAATGTCCCACTCTATCCCTGTTCATCACAAGAATAAGGGGAAGAAGTACAGTTGAAAAAGATACTTTGAGTGCAAGAAAGAGAGACTAAGCACACATACACATAACTTTTATTATAGTACATTGTTATAATTGTTCTACTTTGTTATTAGTTATTGTTAATTTCTTATTCTGTTTAATTTATAACTAAAACTTTATCATAGGTATGTAATACACAGGAAAAAAAAGTATATAGAGGGTTCTGTAATATCTGCAGTTTCAGGCATCCATGGAGGGTCTTGGAACATATTGCCCCTGGATAAGGAGCTACTATAATCATATATCGCTACCTTAAAAATAGGTTCTATTCTTAGGAGGGGAGGAATTTTATGTTTGATGAACTTTATCCTAATAAACCAAAGCAAATCCTCAAAAGAAATGAAGGTGGTGTTGGAGAAATAATTTAAAAATGTAATACAAAACAAAAAGGTTGTTTTAGAATAGAAGAAATGACCTTTCAGAAACAAATTAAGGAAAACAGTCCCTTATCTACTAGAAGCTGAATATTTAGAATGGCTTCAGTCTGGTCAATGTGTGAGTAGGGGTAAAAATGTAATAGTAGCCTGCCTCCAGTTTTCTTTAAGATTGACATTTAAATGCAGCCTGAAGCACAAAATTTAAAGCAATCACATATTGTCTTGAAATGCCAGTGCTGTTAAAATGATATTAGTTTAATCTCAACCAGGAAGCAATCTAAGAACAAACACCATTATATTTTTTATCTTCCGTATTATCCATAGAGGTTGCTCAATTCTAATGACATGAATGAAGCACTTTTTATATACAAAGAAAATCATCCTGCTTTCAAAATAAAGTTGTGCATTTAATGCATAACACATAGTTCTTTGTTGCCCAAGCTAGAGTGAGTGCCATGGCATCAGCCTACCTCACAGCAACCTCAAACTCTTGGGCTCATGCAATCCTACTGCCTCAGCCTCCCGAGTAGCAGGGACTACAAGCATGCGCTACCATGCCTGGCTAATTTTTTTCCATATATATTAGTTGGCCAATTAATTTCTTTCTATTTTATAGTAGAGACAGTCTCGCTCTTGTTCAGGCTGGTTTTGAACTCCTGACCTCAAGCGATCTGCCCGCCTCGGCCTCCCGGAGTACTAGGATTACAGGCGTGAGCCACCATGCCCGGCCACACATAATTCTTAACTGTGTTAAGAGTTACATATTACAGTGAAAATTTTCTTCGCCAAAGCATATTCTGTTTGCTAAATCAGAACTAATTAATCAAGAGATGATATCTTTACTATAAAGAATATTATATTTAATACATGCTTAAAAGGTTACTAACTTATGTGTTTATGATTAATCTTCCCTAGAAAATATTGTTATAGTAGATATAATAGAAAATCAAAACAAAAAACGCCAGATGGATGCAGTACCTCATGCCTGTACCCCAGCATTTGGGGAGGCTGAGGTGGGAGGACTGCTTGAGCCCAGGAGTTTGAGACCAGACTGGACAACATAGTGAGACTCTGTCTCTACATTCTTAAAAACAACAACAAAAAATCCCCGAGTAAGAAGATTCTATGGATGCCTTACAAATAAGTAGCCTAAAAGTTCATCACTAATTTCAGAGAAAGGACGTTTCAATTAAGTGAAAATATAATGTTTAAAATTTCTAATATAGATTTTCATTTTTTTAAAGAATTAAAAATCAGTATGTGATTATCCAAGAACAAATATAAAGAAAAATGTAAATATTTCTTTTAATAGCAATATAAAGCAAATGTAATCTCCAATAATATAAAGAAAAAATGTAAATATTTCTTTTGATACCTTGACAGCAACAGAAAACAAATGCAATCTCCAAAAACAAGGTAACTGTCAGTGTTCCATACTATCAATTATCTCCCTGAATTTTTACTATGGAACTTTCTACTATATTCCACATAGAATCTGGTCAACCAATGATATTAAAATCACTGAGCCTTACTGAAGGAAGTAGAAATATATTTCTGCTTTTATATATAAAATGATTTCTATAACCTTGCTGTATTATTTATAATTCATGGTGATTTTTATATTCTGACAGACTACTACAGATTTTTCTTAGTGATTTATGTTAAGCTCTTTTTAAAGCCTTGCTCATATTTACGGTTTATTCTCCTCCCAGAGAAGGTAACAATGCGTCCCATGGATATATGTCATGATAAACTTACATACTGACAGAGGGTGGACAAAGGCAGACTTTACATAATGGAAAGGAGATTGATGAACAACTGGCAGTGCCGTTATAAAGCCCTTTGCACACGGAAAAAAAATACAAAATAGATTACGGAACTAAACCACTAACCACGCATGACAGAATTTTAAACCTACATATACTTCAAATGTCCATATATGGCTTATTTGCTTAGAGTAAAGACAAAGGTTAGCAGTTCACACAGGTAACACATTGTTGCCTACCCTGTCATTATTGCTAAGAACATGTTTCCACAGGGTGCATTTGTCAGAGTGCCAGTTACTGTCACCAATTCATAACGGTGGAGAATCAAAACAACCTAGTTAAAAATAACTTTTATAGGAAAAAAACAATCATCTAGAATTGAGCATTAGCTATTCTGGACATATGAGATGAAGAGAGAGCTGGAAGTTGGCGGGGTATGAAGATGGCAGGGGCCGTCGAGGGCAGATGACTTGTGACCTTTCTTGATGCCTGCGCTGTGGCACTGTTCTGCTCTGGTCACCAGCTTTCTCCTCAGACACATTTGCTGCTTCTCATCACTATATAGGATACTTCCCTGCATTTCTTAGATTATTTTAAGCATTTGTTTCCTCACATTTTAATATAACTAAAAAATCTTCTGATAGATGTATACATCTAAGGTAGTTTTTCTTTCTGTATGTGCATGTGTAACCTTAAACTTCTTACTATCTCAGAATCAAAGAAATGAGGTTATTTACTAATACTGCTAACTATAGGGACCATTTCTGATCAAAGTTGTATTCCTCTTCTCTCCTCTCTGCTTTTATCCTATCTTGTCTTGTGTCCACAGTTGCTTCTCTTACATTCTTCCATGGGAAAAGCTGGACTATTCAACAAATCACAGTGCATCTGGTTATCAGAGCCTCAACTCTTCTCAGCCAGTAGGACAAAAAGCTTTCAAAGGGGAAAGCAATAGTGAAACAGTAACAATTATAGTTAACGCTACTGAACTGTACACTTAAAAATGATTAATTAAAATGGTAAATTTTATATTTTTTTAAACACAATTTTAAAATATTTTTTCAATGGGTACTATCAAGGCAACAGGTTTCTCTTTAATTATCCTGATATACAGCTGTGTTTTCAACACAAAATCATTAACCTCTTTACAGCACCTCAATTAACTATGGGCTGAGCACGTCTACCCCCCAACACACCAAAAACTAGCATACTACTGGAGACCTTTTTGAAGAAACGTCGAAATTGAGAGTCCATTTCATTGTGTTCCTGGATGGCAGTTCAGTTGATGGGCAGCCACCAACTCAAATCCCTGTAACTCTTTCTCAGACTCAAGGTTCTTAAATAAAATATGCCTGGGAATGAATGAGAGGAAAATACACAAACAGAAGAAAAAGTGATAATTTTAAACACTATGCGTCAATCAAAGAATAAAGGAAAAAATTCATTCAGGAATATATAAGAAAGATAGTTTTCTCTTATATTAGTAAATTACCCAATTTAATAAACATTTATGTTAATCTGTTAACCAAACACATTTAAAATTAAAATTACACTTAGAGCTAAAGAAAATAAGATTAAAAGAGGATACTGCCCTAAATTACAAGTCAACAGGAAATAACACAAGTAGAAATGAGAAACAAATTGTCAGACTTTCAAGTTAAAATGTTAAAATGGTATTTGGCTAGTAGTACCCCCACACAATCTCTCCCACATACCCATTAAAATACCTATGAATGCAAAAGACAAAAAAAACAACTCACAATGCCAAAAATCTGGACCCACACACAATACTGCCAGAATCTTTAAATAATCCGCTAAATACAAGATTGATGGAACAGAGTTAAAAATCTACACTGAATGGTTTAATTGTGCTGCATCAATGGAAGGAAAGTAATCTGTTTACTTAGAAGTAGGTATAAAAAGCCTTTCCCACTCTCACACTGCCTGTAATCTCCAAACCAAACCAAAGTGAGCAACCATTCACTACTGCATGGATAGCGACTTGAGAGGCAGCTAGCACTCCCACTTACCACTCCATCTGAGCACTTCTTGTCCTACATGCATTAGAAGTAGTACTTCAAATCAAACAATTCACTAGAAAGTAGGAGAGACTAACAATGGGGATCTGACAAATAGGATCATCTTTTGTAAAATATTGTAGATAAAGACAAAAACGATCATGGAATCACATGCTTATTTTAATATTTCACTTCTTATTCTTTGTGTATCAGGAAGCTAGGTAGTGATACAGCTTGAAGATTTCAGCTCAAGGAAATAGATTTTGCATTATATGAAAACAAGGAACTGAGCTAGCAGATATACACATGAAATTGAATGCTAGAAGTAAAACTCAGAACACGGTTTCATTAACACCTCTGTTTAAATAATAGACTAAGAGGCAGTTCTCACATTCCAACAGTCAGCAGACATCTACGGGGATTCCTTCTCATTTGAGAATGAGTAAGCAGGAAAAGAAAAAGTGAGGAAAAGATAAATTTCAAGAAACTAGAAACAAGAAATGTTCAGTTCAGTAAATCCTGGCATCCTCAATAGCATACAAGAACTCACAGCTTCTTGCAACAGAAAAATCTTTAAAGAGAAAACAGGCTGAAAGGAAAAGATCCCAGGACAAGATAAAAAAAAAGGGGGGGGGGTTTAGGGAGAAGGGTATGAGGGAAAGATAAGAATTGCAAGGAAAATTAAAACGCTATAACTTTGGAAGGCAAAGCCACATATAGACACATGGTTAATAATAATTGACAGTCCAGAAAATAAAATCAGAGGTGCAGAAAACAAACTTGAGAAGTACTCCCACATGCAGATAAGAACAACAACAAAGACTGAAAGGCTCAGAAGAGATGACAGATATGAAGATTTGAGGACAGGGATTCAAGACAAGAATTACAGAAACAACTTTTTTTATACACATGGGCGTGCACACACAAACACACTCTGAAGTCTTGCTTTGGGGAAAAAATGCCATGAGTAAAAAAAAAACAAAAGAGTTTATCATATTTTGGAGGGAAAACAAACAATGAAATGACCCTTATCTGGATGTATGCTGAACAAAGAATTTACAAAAAGAGCGAAAATCAGGATAGCTATATATTTTCCACAACACCAAATGACAGAAGGCTATGGAACAATGTCTACAGCTTTCTAAAGGAAAAAGAGCGCGTTCAAAAAACTTACTCCCACATTTAAGAAAGCTCAGAAAACATAACGTGAGAGCGTTCAGAAAATAAGGAGCCAGTGTTCTTGAGCAGTGTTATCAGGTTCCTTGGTCTGTGGTAACCATTACCACAAATTGGGGGCGCTTAAACAACAGAAATTTATTCCCTCACAATTCTGGGAATGGAAGTCTTAAATCAAGGTGCTGGCAGAGCTGTGCTCTCTCTGCAGGCCTGGGGGGCATCCCTCCTTGCCTCTGCCTAGGCTCAGTGGCTGCCAGCAACCCTTCGCCTTCCCTGGCTTGTAGAAGTATTAATATTACTCCAATTTCTGCCTCTGTCGTCACATGCCATTTTCCCTGTGTCTCTGTAATCAAATCTTCATCTTCTTATAAGGGCACTAATCATTAGATTAGAGCCCAACTCAATCCAGTATGACCTCATCTTAACCTGACTGCATCTGCAACAACCCTATTTCCAAGTATGTACCGGAGGTGAGGACCTGAACATATCTTTTGGGATGACACAAATCACTAATTCTAATCACTATAAGGGGGGAAAACAGCCTTAACATATACTCTAGGCTACTAAGAATGAGTAGAAATAAGGATGTAAAGCATAAGGAAGTCATGATATAAAGAACTGGTGTGTGTTTTCCCAGCCCTGGTGTTAGTAATCCAACTACATAGAGCATAGTTAGGCGCCCTATGCAGCCCAAGGGGCAAAGTGTGACCCGGATGAGTCACTGAACTGTGCCTTTTCCTGTTCTGCCCCTTAACTGGAACCATGTTTTGACCCACAGTCAAAATATTTTCACTGGACACTTAAGACAATAGCAGAGTTATTCTATCTAGCACTTACTAATAGTGGCTCAACTACCTGAAACACATTTGGGACAATATTCCAGGAGAACCACTAAACTACATTTTTCTCTCTAATGGAAATAGTTACAAAGAGCAACATAATAGCCTTCTTTTTCCTTAGGAACTTAAGAAATAATTTTTCACATCTTTGAAACTCATACTGAATGTTACCTGAATAATTGGTTTTTTGTTAACTCTTAGCAGGTCCTGTGACAATGCCTATATTAGGTATGTTTTAAAAATAATTATGACATGAATTCAATCCAAAAAAGCATAAATTAAAAATTATTCTGGATGATTTTTAAATTTTCTACTTTATAAGTTTTGTGTTTTCCTTTTTTTTTTTTTTTAAAGAGATAAGGTCTTGCTCTGTACTCAGGCTGGAGGGCAGTGATATAATCATAGCTCACTATAACCTGGAATTCCTGGGCTCCAGTGATTCCCCCTGCCTTCCAAGTAGGACTACATGCACACACCATCATGCCTGACTAATTTTTTTTTATTTTTTGTAGCAATGGGGTCTTGCTGTGTTGCCCAGGCTGGTCTAGAACTCCTGGCCTCAAGCAATCCTCCCAAAATGCTGGCCTGAGCCACCACTCCCAGCCAGTGTTCTCTGTTTTCTAAACATTTCTATAATACACATGTAACTACATTTATAAACAACAACAACAAAAAACTTATTTAAATAGGCAAATAGAATGTTGACAATTTTATAGCTTTTAATAAAGCAAAACTTTGGAATAGGAAATGTACCAAAATGTGAACAACTCTCTAGGTACTGGTAATATAAAAAAAATTAACTTTCCTTCTTACACTTTTCTGTATTTCCCAAATTTTCCATAATAGTCTTAGTCGTAATAGCATGTCTTAGTCTTACAATAGGAATAATAATCTGATGGACTCTGCAGGAAGAAGAAAGACTGAAGCAATGTTTCTTCCTCACCTGTAAGAAGATCTATATATCCTAGTTAGGAAAAAGCAAACAGAAGTCTGATTGCCTAAAATGATGTGTAATATTAATAGAAATGGATCAACATTGATGTTTTCATGCCTCAATATACTTTAGAAAACAATATATTTTCTAGAACATAACAGTGTGGAGCCAACAGATATGTGACTATATAAAATGATGAAATGCTTAGTTGACTTGACCAGAATCACTCAAAATAGAAATATAAACTGCCAAAGCAAACTGAAAATTATTTTTCCCCTTCAGTACTTGATTCATGGTTAAAAACCAACATTAAACCTACCAAATACTCTGGTTTCTCTACAGATCATATAAGTCTTTCACCTTTTAATAAAGATTTCCATGGAGAGGAACAATTCTGAGTCTGATACCAATTTTTTAAGGCCTTGCTCCAGCAAGGCTCCATGGGAAAAAAACAACTATCAAAATATCCCTGTGTTTTCAAAGGGCTAAAGAAATGTATGTAAATGTAACTGACAGGTGGCAAATAAAGGGTCAGAAGTATGTTTAGAAATGTAAATTATGGATCGAAGCTGAGTTCTAGGCTGATTCTCACTGCCAGAACTTGAAATTTACCACTTGCCAGTTACTCTACATCCTCAAAATCATCACAAATCAAGAATATCACTACTCACATGGAAAAACTAGAGGGGGTCATTAGTCCTGTCAGTGCCTACTGGGTCCAGAGATGCAGCGCATGGCTTCCAAAATTATCTATGAGGATGGATCACTTTTGTAAAACATAAAAAATTAAAAATTTTTAAAAAGACAAAAATGAACAAAATCCAAGCTCCAATTTTATGCTTATTAATCAATTCAATAGACGTGAGATAATACTGCCCAAATCATCAAGAATGTTCTAAAAGCTTCATCTCCATTTCTGTATTTATGTCATCAAGGACTGGTGACGGTGCACAGACTGGCAGTGTGCTGAGGCCCGTGCTCTGAGTAGCTCGGAATAATCCAGTCAAGTTGGAAGCCAGCCAAGTGTTCACTAGCTAACAGTGAGCAAACCGGGGAAAAGGCTATCTTCCATTTGATAGAAATCCTGCATGAAAAGCTAGGAGTAACCATTCAAAAACATGACCAAATCACCAGAGATAATTTTACAGCACAGAGTGAGACAAAAAATACATAGAGAGATCTTTCAATCCTAAAAACTGGACAAAGTCCCCTCTTCAATAAGAAAACAGCTTTATTGGCAGTTTTTGGTTGTAATTATATTGGGTTGCGGGAAGAAGGGGGTTGGCCCGGCTTCACTGGTCTCGTGTACAGGAGCGAAAGAATGTGCGATGCCTTCAAACTCACAACCAGATAGAAGCAGTCAAGTAAGAGTAAGGGCTCTGCCTGAGACTTCACTGGAGAGAAAAGAGAGGCCCTCCTTATTCAAGCGATTATAAAGTATCCTGGTTGGCTCAGCAACCTCACAGGGTTAGGGAAACAACGCATCTGACAGCTCAGCTCTGGGCAAGGCAGCCTCTCACGATGTACCAATGCACGTCAGAATCACCTGGGGAGGTTTTTGTCTTGCTTTGTTTTATTTTGTTTTGTTTTCAAAAATATCACTGTCCAGGCCTCTGAGGAGGAACTTGGACATAGTTTTTTTGTTTGTTTGTTTTGGTCTCTTCCATCTCCCCAAGATGACGCGAACATGTAGCCAAGGCTGAGAACCACTGAAGTACTGGAAAGCCCCCCGGCATATGAATTAAAGCGTTGCTGGGTTCTAAGATGGGCCCTAGCAATTTTTAGTTGTGTTGGCCTGTGTGAGTTACCTCATATTTCAAAGTCTTACTGTGCACAGCTGTAAAGGAAAGTATACAACATCTTCCTATCTCACGGGGGTTTTGGAACCTCAGAGGTGTGTTAACTTGAAGCACTTTACATATGTTCCAGCAATCCTTTTCAAATACGATATTTACTAAGAAAAGAGATTTCAGGGACTCTTAATAAATCTGAAGATCAGAAACCTATGACTGCATATGCACACTTCAGTAGATTCTATAATGAGTTTAGAAAAATTTCAATTTGCCAGGCTGTAAGTCGAAAACTTAGGAAATTGCTGTCTTTTAGCCATCAAGTACATGACAGAAGGAACTTATCAATCAGTACACATATGGCCCAGAAACATGAAAAAAATAAGCACACACAAAAACATATTCATGCTCCCAAAGTTCTGCCTAATTCACACACAAAAAAACTGTTCCCTTTAAAATAAGAATTTTATATGCAGTTAATCTCTAAGTAAATGGACATGATTAAGAAGAACCGCCCCCACCCAAAAGTGTGAATGTGCAATCTCATCTAGTCCTGTGACTTTAAAATACAATCTACCTGGTAAAACCTCCTGATCTAACATCCTAGACCTCTAACCTGGGTACCCAGAAGCACAACCTGTCGGTTCATTATCCCATGTCTCACAGGCACCCCAAACTTAATGTGGTCAAAATGCAAGCTCCATACTATTCAGCTCTAAGAAACAATGGTGACATAGCACATCTTATATTTTCCTGGTTAGAGCTGGAACCCATACTACTAAGTGAAGTATCCCAAGAATGGAAAAACAAGCACCAGATATATTCTCCAGCAAACTGGTATTAACTGAGTAGCACCTAAGTGGACACATAGGTGCTACAGTAATAGGGTATTGGGCAGGTGGGAGGGGGGAGGGGGGCGGGTATATACATACATAATGAGTGAGATGTGCACCATCTAGGGGATGGTCATGATGGAGACTCAGACTTTTGGGGGGCGGGGGGGAAATGGGCATTTATTGAAACCTTAAAATCTGTACCCCCATAATATGCCAAAATTAAAAAAATTAAAATAAAAAAAAAATGCAAGCTCCAGTTTTCTTCTTCCTTCCCTCATCCTTAAGGTGGTTCTCTCCTTCTCATCATTCAGGACTCAACTCAAATGCCATCTCTTCACAGAGGGTTTGCTGACCACCTAGCTTAAAGAAGACACCTCCAGAACCAACCATACCCTACAGTGTTATTCCCCTAATTTTATCTTTTTCATAGGAACTCATTAGCAAGGAATTACTGTATGTATGTATGATTTTATTTCCACCTCTCCGCTAAGATGTAAGCTCCACAGGGGTCTGTGAGACTCTATCTTGTTCATTGCTGTGGCCTCGACATGTAAAACATCGCCTGGTACGAAGTCAGTCCTCAATAAATGTTACTCTCCAATTAGCTAAGTATGTGGCCAAATGGAAGCACATTGAAAGAGGGAGATTCAGGAAGACTAATAGAGCCTGGAGAAACATCCAGACTGTACTTGCTACCCTCTCCTTTGATGCTTTCTTTTCTGATCTCCTTGGTCAATTTTGCTGGCTCTCATCCAGACTCTCCTTTGCCTTTATGGACTAAAAACCCCTTTGGTCAGCCACTCTGACTCTGTAATTTGGCTTCTCCAGAAAAAACACACAGAATGAACCCGTGGCCAGCTACACCCCCCTCTTACAAGGACCTGGTTCTCAGCATATCTTTTTGGCCAGGATATCAGTACACCCAGGTCTCCCGGACCCAAGAGAACAGGAAGTGCTCATCATTTCCTGAGCCACATAGTTCTTGGGGTCTGTCATTTGTCACTGGTCCTGGCACTATGCCCAAAATAAGGGCTATCCTGAACCTCAAACTTTTCTTATCTGGGCACCATCTTCTTGAGGTAGGTGCTTCTTGTATGGTTTAAGCTTTTTGTGCAAAGAAGACAGCACCTCACTTAACCACCACATTCCCTTTTAGGAGGGCATTTTCTAGCTGCCCTTTCTGAGAATATAACTTGGAGAAATAAGGATGAACTCCTGGGGTTCTTAGGTACCATGATTGGTTCTGGCCCCTCCTCACAGCCAGGAAAATGGGAGGACCTTTGCTAAAGGCTACTCGTACCACCCACTGATATCCCCAGAGAGGTCAACAGGCATGCAACTGAATCTAGAGAGCAACAGAGACAGTCATCCAAAGCATCTGCTGGATTCTGCACCCTGGTGCCTGACCATGGAAAGAGGCAGGCAGGAGTTTTTGGTATTTGAGTTTCCACCACCCAAGTGAAGAAATAATAGATTCGGGGACAATTACTATGCATTTCACAGAGTAAGTCTTTATCTACCAGCTGATTTCTGACTCCATCCAAGGCTACCCAGCAGCTCTCTCGTGGAGAAAGCAGAGATGAGGCCACATTCTACACTGCGCATAAGAGACTTTAGCAAGAGGCTGGTGTGTCTACTGTTCACCTTTCCCCTTGCTCTGGGCCTGTCCTGCTTGGGTCTCCTGGGAACCCATCATCAAATGAAACATACAATTCTGCTTCTATCACTGCTTTTATTCCCCACACCCGGTCTAGCCTCCACAGCCATGGCCAAGCCTGAGAGCCTGGACAGATGCACCACCTATGAAAGAAGATGTGAGGACAAAGCAGCCTGGAGCCACTCCTACGGAGAAATGAGTTGTCTTCAATCTCGCTTCCCACTCCTGTCACAGTTTCTCACTCCACCACCTCGCAAATCCAGAAGTCCTGTAGGCATGCACTTTGTATGATCGAGGACATGATTGTTACGCTCCTCTTCCATCAACGGTGCTCACCCTCATTTGTCTCAGGCCAACCTTAGCAACCTTCAGTACAAGCCTCCTATTATCTCCCATCATCTCAAACTCACATGTGTTTAAAACAAATTCATCTTCTCTTTAGTGCAAATGGTACCACCATTCTTTCAATTACACAAAACCGATTACTTGGTCATCTTAGATTTATTCCTTTCCTCAATGTCCAGCAAATCGTCAAGTCCTTCAAAAGCCTTCTTGTAGTCAAAATCCATCTACTCCCAACTTCTCTATGTTTCATTTTATTAATTATCCCTTCTGTCTCCTGGATCATAAATAATCTCCTTCTCAACAAGGCTATTTCCTTGAGCTTATAAATAGGCCAAAATACAACCCCTCTCAAGCTCTTCTCGGGTCCCTTCCCCACCACCAGTAGACAGGCTGGGGAACTTCCTCCTGTTCCATCATTAAGCATTGCATGTCATCACCACTATTTACATGTCACACTGTCCACTAGTGGGGGCTCTTTGAAGCCAAGAGCCCAGCTTTTTCAACTTTAAATCTCTACAGTATAATAAATTTCAATGACTGTTTACTAAATAAATTCTCCCTCTAATCCTCCTAACTATCTGATAACTATTTCATTCTTTATATTCTCACTGTCCTTATTCTTTCCCTCCTTATCTCATGCTAGACTTTCTAAAGTATTTTTAATTGACCTTGAGTTTTTATCACTTCCAATTCATGAACTATGTCTAGTATATCCTTTCTAAAATAATAATTGTATAATATGAATTCCAGAAATGTTTTTTAAAGGCAGACATTAAAATAAATGCAAAACACAATAAACCTCCATGGCTTGCCATTGCTTATGGCAAGGCTTGTCAGCTAGTCAATCATTAGTAATCAGTAGATGTGAAAGACCATTTGATCAGAATTCCAATTCACAGTTTTCCAAGATTATTCACTAGAAGATAACCCAGCCAGCAGCTTTGTTCAAGGACTCCCATCTCAAGAATATCCATCAGTAGGTATATTGTCTTTGTGTACGTGTTCACATGTACACACGTGCGTGCGTGTGCACACACACATACAACACACACAAAGGCTTAGCAATGTTAGTCAAAATGAGCTCTACTGTACCATTTGCAAGCCATATCTTTTAGAAGATGATTGGAACCTTAGAGGAAATGATAAATGTCTCTTCAAGGTAATATTAGAAATGCTTGCTCTGTAAAATATAAAACTAAAAATCTTTAGGCAGAATTTCTAGGCCCTGTATGACCTACCTGGACAGGATTTCCCTTCACATGTCTTACATGCACACCTTCTATGCTAGTCCATTTCGTATACTCCCTCCCCACCCCACCTATTCCTTGTACTTTCCTACCTCTACCTCTTTCTAGTACTGCTTGCCCAGACCTTACTTGCTTACCCACCTGTAAATACCTCCCCCATCTTGAAGCATTTTTCAACAACTCCATGATCTCTCCTTTCCTATAACTCCCCTGGTACTTACAGTCCATACCATTTATTCAGCATTTACCACTGGCTGTTGAAGTTACAACTTTTGAAATGGAAGATTTCAGCTAAAATCTCCCAATTGAACTAAAATACCGCCAGTCACATCATGAACACTGATGACCAAATGTAGCATGAGAAGTTAATTCTAAAGCTAAAAGTGCTTGGAAGGAAGAGGGAATTGAGTGGGCAACCGGGGGTGGAGAGAAAGGTGGGAAGAATAACAGAGTGAGAGTTTTCATAAAAATGCAGAGTTGATTCTAGGACTGTACTTTCCTCTGGATGCCTCAATAAGACATATGCCCTCCCAGAGACAGTCACACCCTCATAGGAACTATGACAACTTTCTGAAAAGCTTAAAAGGTAGTTAATGTTACCTAGGCAAGGCCCTGGCTTGGGAATGGTTAAACTGTATGGCTGGCTGGAGGGTAGGGGGGTTGCCATTAAGTGATTACTCAATTTGATCATGAAACTTGTTTTTAAAAATGCTTTTAAGCGAACACATTTAATTAAAAGTAAAAAAATAGAGGCTGTAACTCAGGAGAATCATTGTGCTAACAAGGGTATGGTTTCTTCCAGCTGCTGGAGCTGAGTGACAGATGGAAGAGTTACCCATTGAGTTGCAGACCCCTGATGAGTTTATTGTTCAGAATCCTTACAGGCTCCACAATGCAACAGTGAAGCGGGTCCAGGGAAAACACGGGAAGGGTCAACTGGGCTGAGAGGCTGATAATCTCCCCTTGCATCTTTGCTTCTTTTGTGTTACAGACTTTATGTCTCTTAATCAATCCTGAGTCTTTCACAAATGCTAAACCAATGATACAGCTTTTTCGGTCCCAAGTAACCACGTGTCAGTAGTCAGAAGGTAGCTTTGTGTTGTATCGTCATCCTCACAAATATAAACATACTCACACACAAATACATATGCTATACTTTGTGGGTCATATGATGTACATTATTTTACATTTTAACATTGCTGAAATTGGGAGAGGTCTAATAAGTGATAACATATTGGAATTGAAGAACTATAGTACATTTCCTCTAAACAACTGTGACATTTTGAAGGCAGAGACCACAGCTGACTTTCAAACACTGACTGAAAGGAACAGTGGTGATCTAACCCATTCCCCTTCACTTAACAATTGAAACACACCTAACATATACAAACACCACATCTGCACACAGAGGCAGAAGTAAAACCAAATCTGGAAATCAAATTTCCTGATTCCCAGTCACTGCACTTACGTTCTATTAGCAACTCAGCAAAATACTAATGAACTGACTCACTGTCACCTGCAAACAAGGGTAATGGAAGAAGTTTTTGAGATTGAAAAGACATGAAGAAAACAACTCAATAGAGTATGAGCATGGTAGGATCAGGAACAATGTCCGTCTTTGTCATTGTGATAGTCTAAGTGTCCAACACAGTGCCTTTCATATAGTAGGCATTTTATAAAGAATTTATGAATGAATGTTCAAAGATGAAAAATCTGACTGTTGTATTTAAGATAAAGGCTGGCACCAAACAACCCAGTTTGGTAGCAGTATATACTAGTAGACCACCTCAACAAAACATCTGGGGTTGCCCATTAAAAATGAAGACATCTAGGCTTGTCACAGACCAACTAAATTAGAGTTTCTGGGGCTGGGACTCAGGAATCTGGATTTTTTACAAGCATTCCAGGTGATTCTCGTGGCCACTAAAGTTTGAGAACCAGTATGCATATATTAGAAAATAAAGACTTCCACTGGAGGCAATGGAAAGGAAGGAGCAAATGTCACAAGTATTTAAATCTGAAAAAAAAAAAAAATAGGGCATTAGAGAAAGCAGAGACAAAACCTGCATGACAAGGAAAAAATAAGGGAAAGTTAGCTAAAAACTAATGTAAGAACCATTTAAATATAAATGTATAAACATTAAAGAATCAAGAACTCTGAGGAGCCCTGGGATAAGGGATTAATTCCATCAGTGTGCAAGAGGCCAGGAGTACCATATGAGACATCATTAGGATAATTAAATAATTAACACACATAGGATTAAAATTCCTCTTGGGGAAAATGATAATGAACAAGAAACACCTAATGTAGTTTCACAAATGACTCTTCAAATATCTACAGACAAAGACAGATCTGAACTAAATTCGGAGAAAAGTGAAAAAGTACAGTCTTGTTACAGTCAGCTAAAACTTAGGGAAGGGAGTCAGAGATAGCAGATTAATCCATGCTTCTCGAGTAAGTCAGACATGAGAAGACGAGCTTTTAAAATTATCAAGGGGGGGAAAAGATGAGGAAAAGAAAAATGCTGCTAAAAATGGAGTAGGGTATGGAATTAATGAAGACTAAACTGGCTCAGAAACTGAACTAATTCTTTTTAATTTGTCTTTGACAGGAAAAATGAAGAAGACATATTTGTATAATTAGAGAGAATGAAGACTTTGCAAAAATAGCGACTGACAAAAAGCAGATGGGAAACACTTGACAAAACTGAAGTCATACCAATCAGCGGGCCTGGGGGATGGGAAGCAGAGCCTCTTAGGGGAATTCACTCACACTCTTGCAGAGTCATTTACTCTCATTATGGAAATATCACAGAGAAATGGGGAAACAAAAGATTTGAAGTGGAGAAAAAAAATTAGATAATGAAATATCCTATCAATCTTAAAACGGTTACAAAGAGAGATTATGGGAAATTGCAGTGTTGAAACCAGTGACATTATTTTTTCCATCCAGACTGTGAGTTCCTTGAGGCCAGGGTCATTCTTCTCCTCTACTGTTCAGAGCAAACAGCAAGTAACCACCAGATAAATGAATGAGGATAAACTTGGTGAACTAGAAAGCGATTGTTACCAAACTTCCATTTCTTCTGAGCAAACAGCACAAAGTACCACAAAGGAGTTTATAGTCCATTTTTTCTCTAATAAATAATAGCAAAAGGCAAAATACTTGAACATCAAGTATAAAACATAATCAGAATAAACATCTAAAAATTCTAGCATCACAAATATAAGAATAATAGACTTGAGAAACTATACATGAAAGCAAAATATATATATAAAATATAAATTTGGGGAAATAGTTTCAGTACTTTCTTTAGAAAGAAATCCTCTAATGTATTCAGAGAACATGAAAAGTTTAAACAGAAATAAAAAATGAACAAAAATCGTAAAAAATACCTTTACAATGATGATTACATAGCTTGATGAATCATGGAAGTTCCTCACGCTGTCGCACATACCAACACAACCCCATCCACAGTCAAACACTCAAATACATTTTTATTAATTCATCCTCAATTTATAAACAGGGCAGACAGGCAAATTTACATACAGGCATATGCGTCCAGGAGATTGACACTAAATTAATGGAAAAGATCATGAGTGGATCTGAAGTAATTATAAACATAAGCAAAACATAGTAAATGCTACATTTCCTACAAGCTAAATGAAAAGGGGTGAGGGGTTAGAGGGGGTTCACTTTGGGATATATTTTTGCACAGAGCATAGTGCATTCTGTGTAGGGCACATTAATAACTACACATTGATTAAACCAAATTGAAAGCTCCCAACTCACACGTAGGAGAGGTATATGACACAGAGGATGTTTACTTCACACAGTAGTCCTATTCCTTTGATCAGGCCCCCAAAACTGACCTCTATGGCTTTAGGGCTTAGTAAAGATTTATGCCAGTAGACTATCCCATGAAATATGAATGTTGTTAGCTTGCTTTTTTGTGGGTTTCGTTTTGTCTTGTTTTTCGCCACACTGTCTTCTCTCAGGAAGAGGGACACAAAGAAGAGAAAAAAGGAAAGGGGTGTTGGTTCTGATTATGGGGAAGGGGCTTTCATCATTTATTAGTCTTTACCCCAAATGAAGAGTAAAAGAGAAAAGCTAACTCTAAAGGAATTATATCATTTATATGAGTAATAGTAGTTCTGGTCCAAAGAAGACAGAGTCAAATTCAAGATCTTCTCAGTAAGGGGGCAGAGCTCAGGGTGGACAGATAAGCAAGTATAGACACACAAACTGACATCCCAGCTGAAACGGTGAGAAGGCGGTACAAGGAAGACCCGTGCCACTCTGGCTTTGACACAGTTTATATCCAGTCAGTTTGCATGGATGCCAAGAAAAAAAAAAATCTTTCAAATGACTGGCAGGAGTAAATTCTACTTCCTTAAAACAAAATTAAAATAAACCTTTGAGATCATTCAAGTACCCTCACATTACCCTTCCTTATATTGCCCTAAGGAATAAAAGATCAACAGGAACAAATTAAGAGGACGAAAAAACTAACCAAATATTTAACTCAAAAGAAAGAAAGAAAGAAAAAAACACTAGCATCAAGGTCAAAAGAAACATGTTTATTCATTCGCTTATCCATTCAACACAATCCAGGTTAAGAAAATAAACAAGGCAGAAACTTTATACCTAACCTACATACATTTAGAAATTAACAAATTACTAGATAATGGAGCATTTTTCCCCCAGAAATGGGTGTTCATGGAATATCTAAAACTTAAGTGACATAAATACAGATGGCTAGCACTAGGGGAGAAAATTCTATAATAAAGGTGTTTCTAGGTATCATTTGATTATAATTGTCTGCAGAATAAAACCTCATTTATTTGGCAGCCTGGACCACTAAGAATAGTAACAACTATAGAAGAGGAAAGAAAGAAAAACGGGACATCCCAGGGGCAAAATATTTAAGAATTCAAGGACTGATGCCAGAGAGTGCTTCTCTGGTTACTTATTCTACACACAATTCTAACCACCTTGGTTCTCCGCCTTTGCAGCTAATGCTACAGTAGTTAAGCAAGTCAGAAAGCAAGAGTTTGTCTGAGACAGACACAATAACAGACAGATACAGCTAGATATGATAACCTATGGCCAATAGCAGGGGGAAAAGACAGGTGGCATGAAAAGCAGACAAGTGAGATAAACAGAAATGGAAGTCTGGGGCTGGCTCAGGGTGGGGGAACACTACCTATTCCCTCCCATAAGGGATAAGGCAACCTCTGCCATCTCACGGTACACTAAATAAAAGATAGTGTGGAATAAGTTAACCAGCTTCATTATGATGGTCCTTCAGTCACAAGAAAAGTCTGAATGCACTCGGTATATTGTGACAAAAGGCCCAAATTTGGGAAATACATTTTATAAAATTTCCATTAAAAATGTTAAAATATAACCTTAGGTGCTGCTTAAAGGGGAATGATTTTGTTTCCTGGAAAATTAAGCTACATTGAAAATCAGATTCCTAGACAATGCTAAATAAATGGGGCATTACCAATCTTCTTTTTAAAGAAAATATGATGCAACAGTTAGAAGTTTACTTACAATAAAGCAATCAGTCTCTGTCAGAACAAAGATAGCCATTTGAGACAAAAAGCAGTAAAGATAAAGCTTTCATTACAAAAACAAAGAGCCATATGGATCTGTCCATTATGACAGCACAATCCTGAGGTCTGTTAAAAAGGCACTTCATTTCAGTCCTGGCTCACAAGCCTTAAAAAAAAATGGTTAAACAAGCTCAAAGTATCTTTGAAGCAACATCAATGGTATACCATACTAGGTTTCTGATTTTTTCTGCACTAAATTAAAAGTTAATAAATGTTGCAGGTATTTCCTCCGCATTCCTCAATCCACCCCCACCCCAAACTCTAGGAAATAAAAGCAGCCCTACCGCCACTTTACAGTCTAGAGGGTTTGCAAAATGACTTGGAGGGGGAGCTTTGAAGTTTGTTAATAATAGAAAGAGAAATATACCATGAATGCCAGAGGGGGGAGCTCAGAGCAAAGGGAAAGATCATGTTTATAACGGGCAAAAAAGGGAAATTCTGAAAACCTTCTGAGCTTTTACACAATATCCTTTTTTCTCTTTTTTCAGTATTCTCTTTTGAAGGATTGGTTCCAATACCCTTTGAAATAAACAATCTTTTTTTTCCCCCTATGTAGAGGGAAAATAAATAAAAGTACTGTTGAAGGTAGCCAGTTTAAACAATGGGCAGGTTTCTAAAACTTCAGCTTTAGGGAGGTCTCCTGCACACCTCGCCTCTCTAATCAGTTTTGTTTGCAAATGAACCTACACAGTAGGATTGGCATCTAATGATGCTGAAGGCACAGTGAAAGAATTGCCCAAGACAATCATTATTTTAAAGAGATGTTTGGCCTCCTCCAGATTCCTTTATAGGTTTACTTCTTAAGACAAAATGGAATTTTAATAGGCTCTTTCCATAATTAAAGAGACTATATCTAAGTATTCACAACCCTTTTTACCACTAAAGACATACAACTAGTTTATCCAACAAGAAAGGAGAGACAAGCCATTATCTCTTCCTAGAAACAACTTCCAAGTACAGACAGGTTGCAGAGATAGCCAGGGTCAACCAGCACCCTTCTTCTTCCAGATCTGAATTGTTAGCATTCTTTTTAAATGAGCTTTCAATCCCGAACAGTTTTGTCAGTAACCAGAGACGCAAAAATTGGTATTAAAATAGGTGCATTCAAACAATAAAGTTCTTAATTCTACATGGAAAGCTAAAGCTCCCAAATCAGTATCCAGAGAAAATCCTGAAAAGAAATCGGCATCCCTTTGTATTTGTTAGCTACTGCCACAACAACACTGAGTAACAAACCACCTCAAAACTCAGCAACATATAACATTTCTTTCTTGCTCACATACATGCTGGTTTTCTGGGACTTGGCGATAGGTTAGGCTCAGCTGGGTTTAGTACCATGCTTCACATCAGGTCCAGAGCCAGTGCTTTTTAAGCTCCTTGAATTAGCAGCTACTAATAGAAGCATGCTCTTCTCATGGCAAGCAATAGCAGTGCGAAGATGACGTCCAACTGCACAAGCACATTTAAAGCCTTTGGGTACATCTGCCAATATTCCATTGGTCATGCAAGTCACATGTCCACGTCTAGTGTCAATGGGGCAAGGAAGCATACTGCTCTCAAGGGGCCAACGCAGTGGGGGATGGTGGTGGGGTGGGTTAGGAAGTTAACATTTGCTGAACAACAATCCAATCTACCACATCCTTCCATGCAGGCTGCCTGAGGTTATTCATTTACCACATGTGGTATCGTGCCGCTAATGGAATATCAAGATCCTTTCACTATACCATCTAGGTAAAAGACACTTAGATCTATATAAGTTTGCCATTTATAGAGACCACTAGAAAATAAGAATTAAATAGGGGGAAAAAAACCTGTAAGATTGGCATTATATTGTATTTCTGGGTATAAATGGATATGATTAGGAGTTTTGTTTTGTCTCAATAATCTGTTGACAAATAAAGGGTAATAAATAACACCTACAGACTGATGCTTAGTATACCCTAGTGTTCTGAGTCCACGTACTCCTGATTTGTCTACTTTACATCGGCATCAACAATATTTTATGCAGTATTGGCTTTGCACAGAAATAGCCTGCTAGGCAGCAGAATTAAAAGAGAAAGTAAGGAAAAGAGAAGAAAAAGTAAGATCATGCCAAGGTTTCCAACTTGGATAATGTAAGCAATAGCAATGGCATTAACAGAAACTGGAAAAGAGTAGAAAGTAACTTGACAGATTTATAGCAGCTATTAACAAATTTTTATACAATAAACAACATATTAAGATAACTTTAAAAGGCTCTGTCTATCTGCATACATTTAAGAGTTAACTCCATAACCAGTTAAATCCTATTGGAAACAAGATGGGGAATGCAAATAGAGTGTAGGGGAGGAGAACACATATATAAATTGTATTAAGCTGCTCAATGACATCCAGGTTCAGATTTTCTTTCAACTATCAAATACCTACTATGTGTCCCATACATTTATCTCACCAAATATAAAGCCATGATGTGAGGTAGGAATTATTAATATTATTACTCACATTTGGCAAATGAGTATTGTGAGCCTTGGTAAGGTTCTGTGATTTAAACAAGATCATACAACTAGTTAGTCACTAGTTGTATGTCTAGTCTGACTCTGTATGTCACAGAGTCAGAATTTGAATATAAATCTTCCAAATAAAAGTCTGATTTTTTTTCTTGACTACCCCATGCTAACTCCCTAAAAAAAATGCCTTCATTTCTTACCTTAATGAGAAAGAGGATTCTTTTACATTCTCCCACTCTCAACTCCCAACACTAAAGAGACAGAGCAGACCAGAAACGCAATTATGATCATAGCAGACTTATGATCCTCCCTAGGATGTGTCCCATAGATTTTAACAAATATAACCAAATTCAGGAATCTTTTAAACCTGTCACTTTAAATACGAGGTATCAATAAGCTGGTCAAAAGTTACAAAAAAATGAGTCTCATGTACCTTCAAGCAATGTCTTAATAATCTACTTTGTGGAATGAGTTTTAACTAAGGTAATTGAACGAACTGTTTCCCATAAAGTCATATGAAATAAAGGCTTTGTCAAATAGGAAGTGAAATATATGCTCTTTGCATTCAAAGACTCTAGATGTCTACCTGCAGTCCACAGCTTTTGCACAGTGATTCTCAACTTCATTACGGGTCAAGTCTATAAACCTATCCTTCATGGCACGTAAGTCCACTTAACATGCAAATGTGGCTCCAAAACCACTGCCTCAGATACGGGGTAATCTATGTGTGCTTACACTATGCTACATTTAATTTATACATATATTACTCTGGAAGAGCAGAGTAAGGAGGAAACACTGATAAAATGGATCCCTCCACCCACAAGGGTGATTAGGAAAGAAGAGAATACTAGTAGATAACATTAACTTGTCTCACTTTCTGATAATTGGTCGTGAATTTTTTAAGGCAAGTGACTCACAAGGGAGGGTACAAATTTATTGTCTTTCACAATCTAATAATCTTGGAAGCAATGAAAGTTATCTATTTATTGATGGGCAACTGTAATTTATCTTCCCTAGGTAGAATGCAGTTATTTAAATGTTTTTCTCCTTTTATGAACACTGGCCTCAGCAGTAAACATGCAAATGACTTCACAAGAACAAAAACACTCATTAAATGTCAATAAACCCCCAAAGCACGGCTATAAATCTGTCAGAAAATCCTGCACCAGGTCAGCAATGGACCACCAAGCACAGGAAGAACAGTGAGTTCAAGAGGATTGTGATGGACCGAGCGTGGCAAGGAAATGAGGACCAGGATTCCAGTCCTTGTTCAGCCATTACATTTCTGATCTTTAGAAAGTCATCTAACCTCTCTGGACTTCATTTTTCTCATTATAAAACAAAGGGGTTTGATTAGATTCATTTGTTCAGAAACATTTACTGAGCACCTACTATTTACAGTGCTGATGCAGGTGGAGTGGATGTAACCATAAACAAAATGACAGAGTGCCTAACCTCAGGGACCTTCTCTCTCTGTGTGGAAAGATGGATCCATTAGAACCCCTCCACTCTAAAATTTTAGGACCTTTCAGAATTTCAGACAATAACTCATTCCAGTATATATGATGTCTCAAGGCAGTAAAGAAAGGGTAAACTTATTTTTACATTTAAAATAATATGCCCAATAAGTGGTGGGAATATAAAATGGTGCAGCCAGTTTGGAAAACAGTTTGGCAGTTCCTCAGAAAGTTAAACACAGAGTTACAATATGACCCAACAATTCCATTCCTAGGTATATTGAAATTGTAAATAAATATTCACAGAAAAACTTATATACAAATTTTTATAGCAGCATTAATCATAATAGCCAAAAAGCGAAAACAACCAGATGTCTACCACATGAATGATAAACAAAATGTCCATAAAATGGCACATTATTAAGCAGTGAAAAGAAATTAAGTACTGATACATGCTATAACATGGATGAACCTTGAAAACATTATGCTAAGTGCAAGAAGCCAGTCACAAAGGCCATATATTACATGATTCTATTTACATAAAATGTACAGAATAGGCTAATCCATAGAGACAGAAAGTAGATTGGTGGTTGTCAAAAGTTGAAGAGAAGAGGGAATGGGAGTGATTGGTAATGGTGAGTGACTGCTAATGACCAGTTGTCTTCACAGAGTGATGGGCATGTTCTGAAAATAGATAGTGTGATGGTTGCCCAATCTTGTGAATATACTAAAAACTACTGAATTATAGCCTTTAAAATAGCCAATTTAATTGCGTGTGAATTATATCTCAATATTTGACATTTTTAAAAAATTTAAATTATAAAAACATTGGTCCCAATGTGTAATAAGAATCAATCAACTTAGCAAAAGTTAGAAAATAGCATATTGAAATGAAAAGCAGATGATTTGCTAGAGAAATGTTTAAAATAATGTTCAGATTTCATTCTTGGTTCATTATTTTAGGTCCAAGGCAAACATTATTAAAACTGATTCAAACAAAATATGAAAAACCAAGTTTCTACCAATTCATTCTCTAATATTCTAAGACTTCATTGTTTCAGTGTCCTTTCACTTACTAAAGCAATATCCTCCCTACTTCTTCATCTTTGTTCTCCCAGCCCAAAGTGTTAATCACCCCAATCCCTGTTCTCAAATCATGCCTCCCTTGCTTAATAGCTTCCCTGTTCCTTCAGCATTTCCAAGGCAACAATATTTCTACAATCCCCCTTTAGTCAACTTTTGACACATTATGAATTAGGATTTTCGGATATAGACATCTGTATAACATTCATAAGTTAACTTTTGATCAAAGAAAAAAGAGAAATAATAAAACACCAAAAAAATGAAGAAAAGCAATGATAGTCACTGCAAGTAATTTTACCAAAATTAACTTTGCATCCTGGTATAACCTTGTGAACAACTAAATATATACAATAAGCACCAAGAAATATCTATGGAATAAACAGCAAGTGTTATAACAAGAAAACACACTGATGTAGAATATAATCGAAGGAACCTGAAAATTATGCTAAACAAGTCTTCAAGCCATAACTATTGAATTAGTTTACTGATTTATAGCTTCTACAACAGCAAATTTCTGAACATTAAGTTTGTGCATAACTAGCCAAAGCTGTATAAGCCCTAAGGATGTTTAGAAGAACTGCAAAAGGGCCCACATAACAAATGTAAAAAAACATTCACACAGAGTGATTACCATTTGTTCTGAGATTGCTTCTTCCTGATCACTCTAAGGTATGTGCTCTAGTTGGTGGCAAGTGCTCACGGCTGCTGGAATGGCATTTAGATGTCAATAGAGAACAAAGTCAAGGGTGGAGGAAATGTTAGTATAATCATTCTCTGATTGAGAAGCCCAAGGGAGAAAGAACTCCTTAAAGCTCAGTTTGGTTGGCCTTGACTAGCAATTTAACTGTGGTTAGGAAATTTACATTCTACTACACAAGACAACAGAAAGGATGGCTGCTCCTCACATCAGACCAAGTGAATAAAATTGGAAAATTTTAAATCAGGACATTCTCTATGCCAAGGTTTAATAATCCGTAGACATACAAATCACTGTCAAGTGTGATCCAGCAATTCTGAGAGCTGCATTTTAAGCTTCCATTAGGCTTGAGCACTTTTACCATGATCCTATCAGTCATAAGTTGAGAAGTTAAATACCCTATTTCTCAAACTCTTGAAAGCATCACAGGCTGAAAGCAAATAATTTGCAAACACAAGATAGTTATGTCTCTCATCCTTTTCTGTAATAAGGAAATTGATTCTCTCTTCAAATCTACCAATTGATTTCTTTCCTTCTGTTAATCAGATTATTAAAAGGTAGTATAATTTCTCTACCTGGGAACCTCAAATGAGAGGAGGAACAATGGAGCCATAGATCCCCAAGGTATACATGTATCACACCCCACCTCCACCCCTGCAGAAACACAATAAGAAAATATTTGGCCACCAGCCTCCCAAACTCTAATCTGTACCATGACAATCAATGGAGAGTACTGGCTAAGAGGGTCCCCAAAGGCAAGATGTTAATTTACAGAGCTCAGTGCCTCAACCCTCCTGTGCTAACCCCATGTTTTCCTACACCTTGATGCATCTGTAACCATTACATGGCAAAATGAGGTTGGAGACTTGTTGACACAAACTAATCTAAGATACAAAATGCTTTGTTTTCCTTTATGACTGGATGTTATACCAAACATCCAGTTTGCTCTACCAAAAATTCAGACATAAGTCCATTTCCATTCTACTTCCTGTTTCGTGAATAACAGATGATTAATCACAGTGTCCGGCATTCTATGAGATAATAGTTTTGAGGCTGTCATGTCAAAACGTCAGGGTTGCTGATGAAAATGCACAGAGGTGAGCTAAATGCCTGAGACTGTGCATACAGAGAGCAAATAAATAAAATATTAATAGTAACCTAGTAGAGGTATGTATCACCCTGTCTAGGGAGGCTGTGAGCGAGTAAGCCCAGCCTGAAAAGTTAGACACAAAAACAATTACTCCTCATTCCAACTACAAACGTTCCCTAGCTTATGTGACATCTGACATATAATCCAAGTTAATGACCTACAAGAACTATCTTGAAAAAAAATAAAATAACTCATCTGGTCACCACTGACATATCTCAAGAAACACACACATACGGGAACATTAAGAGAGTGCCATGGTTCCTTTAGCGTGTGGAGCCCTAGGCAGGGTTGAGAGCCATCTTTTCAAAATGAATCCAATTACTCATTAGCGGAAAAGGCAGAGACCCACACTATGGATCACAATGTCAATATAAACTGCTCAATTCCAGGTTTTGCCTTAAAAGAGGAGACGTCTGAAGTACACTGAGAAGCTGACATCAAAAGATGTTCATGGAAAAGATCAACAGAAAGTCAATTGGGAATGAACTACTGAATGCTAATATTCAATAATAAGAACCTCATTATTATTATATACTGATGTTGGTGATGACAACCATTTGTTCAAAGCAGAAAAAAACCTACATACACGTTAACAGCTCTTTCTTCACCATGTATTCACAAATAGTGTCTTTAAAATTGCCCTTGGCAAGGCAAGGATAGCAAGAAAAGGTAACAGTTTTCATAATTTCAATAAAGGATTTCTGAGAGAAAGGCAAAAGGAAACAATATTTATCATTTTCCACAGGAAAATAGCAGAAAATTGAGTCACGTAAATAAATTTGCCGCAAACATCCAAACAGATACTATTATTATCCCACACTTCGCAAGCAACAGTTATTTGCATTGTAATTAATTTGCTTATTTCTGGTGCCCCAGACAATGTAATATGCTTATCAGCTTGGTTTCTAAACAATAAGTGTTTAACTCTTCCTTTCATATTTATAAGAAAATATTTATCTTGCTCTTTCCTTGACAGATTCAGAGCCATCTGCAGGCATAACACACAGAGCTGCTTCTGTGGCAATTACAGACATCACCCCCAACCGGGGCATGATGTCACCACCTTATAGTGAACATGGCATCAGCCAAGGTTGAATTCCCCAACACCTCTGCTACTTGAGCAGATGTTTTTTTTTTTACCAGTGACACACTCTGTGCCAACAGCATCATTACCAGAAACGGAAAGCATCTAAGGGAAGGGGTGCTGATGCTTTCCCTCCCTGGACCCCCAACTTCTAAATCCTGCCCTCCCTTGAAAGAGCCACTGCCTTCCAACTTCCTCCATCCCCTGTAACTTTCATGGCTGCCCAGCTCACCGTTTTCCAAGGCCCTCTCTCTGCAGACCATCACTGCAGTCCATGGAGCACATACCCTCCCCAAAAGGGCGCCATGACAATGTCTCCCTCTCTCTCGAGCTCTGGTCCTGGGAAAATACCATCTTTTCCTCACTGAACCTGCTGCCACCACTGACTCAGTCTGACGCTTTAGGAACCTCCCTAACATTTCCTGTGTGCCGGCCAACCTGGTTCCTAGAAGCTGTATCCCAGAGAATTTTGGCAGTCACTTGCCAAGTCATGGGTTAAAAGATTAGAAATGTCCCACCCATGGATCCCTCCCTCTCTCTCTCTCTCTCTCTCTCTCTCTCTCTCTCTCTCTCTTTTTAATGCTAGCTTCTCTCTGAAAGAATATAAGAAATATGAGTCAAACTGATCACACTTTTTAATGGATTATTTACTGACTGGATTCATAGTGCTAAACTTCACATAAAATATACAACAGTCTAAGAACCTAAAAATAATGTTACCTATAAATATTTCTGGCATATCTTTTTATGAGTAATGCTTGTACAGTATAGGATTATGTGAATAAATAATATTCATTCATTCGATAATTATTGAACGCCCATTATGTTCAAGAACAGCACTAGGTACAGGATATATAGTAATAATAAGGTAATCACATCACTCTCATTTTCAATGAGCTTAAAATTTAGGAGGAAATAAACTGACAAATGTCTACACATGTGCACGTGTGCACATTCACACCTACATAATTACCAACTGAGCAAAGTAGTGTGAAGGTAAGATAAAGAGTGCTATGAGAAAACTATGTATGGTTTATCTCAGGTTAGGAAGAAAGATAGGATGGAATATCTAAGCCATTAGTATTAGTTTTACGATATTATGAGGTCTCTAAAATAATTCTAGAATGACTCTCTAGAAGAATTCTCACAACGAAAATTATTTAGTTCATCCTTGGGTTACACTACATTAATTCTATTACTTTACCTAATGATATTTTCAAAATAGGACTGTTTCCTTTTCTCCTTTTAAAAAATATAAGTGTTTCCCACAATTTCTTTAGTAAGATAAAAACATGCCTCTTTAAAATTCTTTCTAACTAAAGATATTTTTTCTATTACTAAAAAGAATGAGATTCCTAGTTTTTTTTAATTGCTCCATAAATCCCCAAGGGATTTTCCACCAATGCCCATTTCAATCAGCTCTCTCCAAGTTGAATGTCATTTTGAACTGGGTCATTTTGAAGATCTGCATGAGCCAGTAAAACACGTAACCTACATAACCTTCATGTTAAGAAAATGTGGTTCTAAAATCAGCCTTATGCAGTTTGACTATAATTTCACTGGCTTCTATCTAATTTAAGCATCCATTTTATTATGTAATGCAAGCTACAGGGAACACGGAACGCTTATATTAGGCACCCTGTTTATTATGCAATGTAGGCAATATTACTATCCTTTTTATTATAAAATGCAAGGTATATAAGTACCCTTTTTATACATGATGCAACCTATATATAGGAAACACAAATCCAAATCCTCTAAAACCAACCTTAAACATGAAAATGTTCCAATCACCCATAGGTAAAAGTGACTTAGCCATACCAGGAGATCAAATAACTTTACTGACCAAGTTAAAAAAAAATCTAAGATTCAAGCTTCTATTTTATTTTGTTTCCAGTTTTGCCTACATCATTGCATTTTCCACCACCTACTTCAATAAAGAAAGGTGTCTGTGGCCAGACTGCCTGGCCTACTTGCAATGTTCAGAGGCACAGGCAAAAAACGATGAGTCCAAAAGTGTGTCAGGACCCTAGCATCAATCGGGACAAAAGGGCTCAGTTCTTTGCAAATAATGAAAATTTTAATGACATTCAGTAAGGTTATCGAGCACAAGATAAAGATTACCTCGCACGAATGGTACATAGAACTCATTTCTTTCTTCTGCCTAATATTATAGGTAGTCATTTGCATGTCCATCTCTCTCAGTAAATTAAAAATTGCTTCAGGGCAAGGATTATATTTCTTCATTTTGGCACCTTTAAAGTACCCTGGAAAACATATTCAATGAGTATTCAATAAATGAAGGAATGTAATTAGCCTTTAAAAACAAATTATGTAGACATTGGGGGAGAAATGAATGAGTAGTTAGGGAATTTAAAAAATTCTTTTAAGTACCATACGTATTGGCCTGCATTGCAGCTCTCTAGTTGAAAGTGACAAAAAACAACTCAAAATAGCTTAAACAAAACAAAGGAGAATTTATTGCATAGATTTAGAGTTGTATAGTATACAATTCAAAGGCAAAAATGCAGGCAGGACTCGGAAAAGCAAGCAAGCTAGGGAAGGCAGACAGGCTCCAAGAGTGGGCCATCTCCCCACAATTTTCATCCTCTGCAGACCTGAGTTGGCCGTGTCCTCTGCAATGAGCTTCCTCTGTTACTCACCCTACACAGTAGAATACAGCAGCACCACAGGTTATCTGGTTGCTAATTTCCTTATATTACATCAGCAATGACCAAACTGTCATCCTGTGGTCCCAAATCCAAATTGCCAAGATGGAGAATCTGTGTGGCCCAGTTTAGGTCAGGTGTCCATCCCTCCTCTGATAGACGGTGGTCAAATAGACATGGTCAAAGGACAATCATGCCTTTCAGGTACCCACTTCTATGGGCAGAAAGGGTGCAGCACTTGTGAACAGGCATTTGCAACAAACAGAGTCCACGACAACATTATATGATGCTTTCCACTTTACCAAGAACTTTCACTTCTTTAACTCTTCAATTTACACAACCACGCTGTAAGAGATGAATGACAGAATTTAAATAGAAATTCAATGTCTTTCCCAAGGTTGCTCCACTATTACGGAAGGGAAAAAAAAAATCCAAGTCCACTACTTCTCACCAACTCCCACCACCAAAATGGAATAGAGAAAGGGAAAAACATAACTTTTTAGCCCACATTAGGAACTCACAGACTCTCTCAGAGAGTTCAACAGCCCCACAAAAGTGAAAATCTCTATGCTGAATTAGATGTAGGGGAAGGGAAAATACCAAAAATTCCCTGATATGAATAAGCCTTTACCCAACAAATTGTTCTGTTGATCATAAAATAATGCATCTGGCCAGGCCACGCCCGAAGAACTTTCTTCTCCCTCTAAATCAAACTGCTTTGGCACCCACCATCTACAGCACCGCTTTTTAGAATGGAATTGGCTGGGGAAAACAGTTGCAATGTGGATTCTGATTTAGCAGGTGTCAAAGACAAGACTTGACAATGGCCCCAAGATCATCCCAATATCTTGGTGTACACACCAACCCCTGCCTTCAGTGTGGGAGAAACTTGTGACTTGCTTTAAACCAGGGGTCCTCAAACTACAGCCCGTGGGCCACATGCGGCACACTGAGGACATTTATCCGGCCTGCCGGGTGATTTTGCCGCCACTACCTGTCCTGCTTAGCAGCCGACTCATCCCCAGCCCACAGCGCGCACATGTGGAAAGTGCGCCGCACTCTCCAATGGCCCTCCAACGGTCTGAGGGACAGTGAACTGGCCCCATGTATAAAAAGTTTGAGGACCCCTGCAAACCAACAGAATATAGTAAAGATGCTAGGATGTCACATATAACACTCTGTGAAGCTAACAGACTGCCCCTCCCTCCCTCCCTGCTGCTGGCTTTGAAAAAGTTGCCATGAATCCAGGACAGCAAGGAAAAGAACGTGGCCAACAACCTGGAAGTAGACTCTTGCATAGGCGGGCCCCCAAGCTGAACTCAGCCCTGGCCAACACCTTCGCTGAAGCCTGTTGAGAGACCCTGAAGCCGAGGAACCATCTAATCTTCCTGGACTTCTGACCCACAGAAATTGCAAGATAATAAATGCGTGCTGTTTTGCATCATTAAAGTTTGTGGTAGTTCATTAGGCAGCCATAGAAAAATAATAAGAGTTGGTCCGGGTTGAGGCCTGAGATCTGAAATTCACATTCGACACTAACATCTGCTGCCTTCCATTTGGGGTCGCCATTTCATGTTATGCTTGTGCCAATCAGACTGTGACCTTCTTAAAACACAAACCAAATACTCTGTGGCTCCCCAGTGCTCAATAAACACTTGAGCAGTAGCTGCCTATGACTATGCTGTTGTCGCCCTCCCAATCTCACTTCATACAGATTTTGTTTCATCCCTTTACATTGCCTTCACATCAAAACATCAGTCAGGCAGTGGATTCCTTTACTGCTGGTTCTCAGAACTGACTTCTTAATTCTTCCAATGATGAATACCAACTTGGAGAATTAGAGAATTTCAAACGTGTTCCTTTGGTGCATCTGTAAATAAGTCCTTAATTTGCTCCATACCATGAGCCTCCTTTCTTCTTCCCTGGCATTTATTTAGTCCTACTAACCATATGTCAATTCATATACTGCTGGTATTGCTATTCCATAATCACCCGGAATTCTCGGTAGATGATTCATCTGATGTCCCTCAAATTGAAATCACCATCTTATTTTCTTGAAATCATTTCTCCACTTCTACATTCTTTAATTCTGCCTACACACCCAACTACTTGAAATAACACTGTTACTCAGAGGATGTCTCCCCTGTTTCCTCTGCTGTACAACACTCTTTGAATTTACTTATACTGGGAATATCATATTGAACCACTTTACGGCTTCTAAACATAGTCAAAGATGACCTTTTTCTCAACACTGAAATTTTCTGTCATCCTTACAACATATTCCTATAAATCTCCATTTATTTTTTCCATTTTTAATTTAAATTCTAAAAGCTTACCATGTATGAAGGCTTTATCTAATCCTATATCCTACGTAAGAGTTTGCTATAAAACAGTCAACCAATCAATTACAAAGGTCTCCTAGCCCCAAAGCATACTCACCAGTATTATGGCTCTCAATTTAACTCATACCTAACAATATTCACAGTAATCCAAAGGTAGTTACGAGTACTTAGTTCATACAGTGATGCAAAGCAGGATAAAGGAAAATAAAGAATCCTGGGAGTGATAGCTACTGCAAACCTCATGAGGTGGGTCATGTATATTTAGAAACGTTTTAACGAGAGCTTTCGTTATAGCCCCTTGAAGAATGGGGCCTTCACCCTTACCCCAAGAGAATCAATGCAATGACCCACTGTTTTTCTCTCTCTCTCTAGCACTTCACAATCTGTGTACATTTCAGACATCCTTCCTAGTAATTTCTGACACATTATTTTCCATGAAGGCTGTGACTTTAATTCAGTAGTACCTTAAGAGTAAAACATGAAAGTCATTCATGAAAGTCAGTCAGAATACTGATTATTCAGTATTCTCTAAAACCAATGTGCAACCTTAGTAAGCAAAAAGAGCTAACTGGTCGACATTATGAACCAAGCCACTATTTCATTCCTTTCACATTCAGATGAGGCAAGAGAAACTACAGTAATCAATACTAAATTTCTGGACACTAATATACCACAACAAAAAAGTGTTGAGTTTGGGATCCTCCAAGATTGCAAACCATAGTCCAAATATGTTAAGTACTGAGCCAAGAAAGAAACCAATACATATAATTGTCCCTGTCCTAAATTTCATAATAAGTTTGATGACATTATCTTCATGAGTTGAGTGAAACTGATAAAACTGCTATATTCTTTCTATTACTAAGAGGAGATGAAAGGTAGAAAACAAGAATTATTTTTTAGTAAATTATTTGCATATGGTCTTTACTCAAAAATTCATCTATTGATACTAGAGGGAAAAAATATTATGCAAAAACTGGAAACGTATAAAGAATTATAATGTTTCACATGCACAATCTACAAATAAGTTTAAAACTCCTTGGTTTTTATTTCAAAGAAGTCAATTATAGTAATTCACTCTAAAATGAAATTTTAAATGAAGGTAAAAACACATGGAGTCCAAAGGTACTGAGGCGGTAGGATGACTAAGGATCACAGCAAGTAGGGGGAGAGACTACTGATGAGATCAGTCCTTGATGTCATTAGCACAGAGGCAGAAAGAAGGTGGTAAACTATGGCACAGATCTTCCTCGGTTGTTTGAGATAAGAACCAGGCAGTGGTACAAACATGAATAAATAACCCATTATTCCTTCACTCAAAGGATCTTAAGAGCTACTAAGAGAAATAGCTCCTTTCCGGCTACAACTAGAACCTAACCTGGACTCTCATAGTCACTATGTTTTTTCTGCTATTAACTACAAACTGTATTTTCTTACCCCATTAACGTTCTAGCGTTTAAAACTTTTGAGTGTTAAAAAGGTTTTTAGTTGACACGCAGTTAGACCTTCCACCTTCACATCTCAGCCTCTCTTTGAATCCTTCCCCTCTGAGGAAACTCCCTACCTCCCAAAACAGTGCATTCCAATATTAAGTAGCTCTAATTACTGATAATTTCTTTTTCTGGACAGGAATCTGTTTTACTTTTACGCTTTAGCTTGAGTTCTATCCTCTAATAATACAAAATTGAAAGAATTACTTATCCATAATGGGAACTGTGCAAACATTTAAAGGAAATTACCATGTCTCCACCAGATCTTTCCTTTGCATCCCTGCAAATCCCTTCCCTTTATTGCACGCTTTGTATGCTCTTAGTCAACCCAGCTATGAAAGCATAAAAATCACATAGACCTCATCATTCATACTTCCAAATTCAAGTGAACCCTCAATGTTTTTCAATAATGCATTTAGGCATTTGCCTTTCATTTCTTCACTCAGCCAAAGATATTCCAAATGCTCTTCATTTCCTTTAATACTCCACATTGCTACCTCCGTCACCACCAAGACCTCCAACTCCGAGCAAGAGACCACTGACCATGCAGTCCTTAAATTCTTCCTCTACCCCGACATCGGCTTATCCTCCCTCCCTGCAAGGGAAGAGTCATCCCTCCTTCTTTAAAAAATTTAGTCACCCTCTCTTCTCTCTATTCCTTTCTGAGACCTCTGGAATTGTTTTCCTTAATTATCTATCTCTTCTTAAATTTCTCGTAGGGGAGGAAATATGAGGGAATACTAACGTTTATTGATCGTGAGTTAGGTGGTGATGGTGGCACTTTGTACAATTTGTTTCATGTACTCTTTCCATGTTTGTCATGGCTTTCCAACATAAAAGGTCTCTCCATGCTAAATAAAGTTCTTTGTTAAGATATATTACTTATGTATCTACTATATACTACAGTTGGCGGTGGTACAAAGATAAATATTATTCCTTCACTCAAAGGATCTTGAGAGCTAGAAAGAGAAACTGTCATATATTCTAATAATATGATGTTATCAACAGGAGAGGAAACAGAGATGAATAAAAAGGTAGTTACTCTAATTTCTAAAGCAACTGTGTTCCTATGGCACCATTTTGAATGTTCACATGGATAATGGCCAAGTGCTATACCAAGTTTGATGCACAAGTAGTGAGACCCATGTTTCCTTCCAAGCTACTATTCTATTTCTCTCCTTCAATTCACTGACAAACTTTTTAATGTGTTTTATAACACAGTTTCTCACAGAGCATTTCTCACAGAATATATACTGTGTACCCCCCTTTACAATTTGATTTGAATCTTGCTTCTGAAATCAAAACTGCATCCTAGGAGGATATTAATAAGTTAATTACCAAATATAAAATTTTGTTGTTTATTAGAAAAAAACACATTCTGTTCCTCTCTGCAACATTTGATATCATTGAAAACCCTTACTTGGTATCTGTATTACTAATAAAAGATCCTTCAACTTACACCTTTTCCCATTTGTCATATCTTACCAAAATGGAAGCATGTACCAAAGCATTTCTGTGACTTCCTTTATGTTTTTATTCTTCCTCAGAGAAATTTTCTACTCTCACCACATATCAACTATCATTTTGAGGTAGCTGACTTTATATATACATGTTAACTACACCCACAAATAGAAAATATTAATAGTATAACAGCTATATATCTAGCACCACAATTTTAGCATGTTAATATTAACATTTTATCTTATTTGGTTTCATGCCTTTCTTTTATTAAAGAAATAAAATGACACAATTATAGCAAAGTCCCACTCTCCTATCTCTTCCTGTTTTTTATACTTTGCTTACACATGTATGTATCCAGAAACAATACATACCAATGTTTTATATGCTTTAAAAATGTATATATAGTCAATAAATACATGAAAAAGATGATCAACATCATTAGCCATCAGGAAAATGCAAATCAAGCCCATGAGATATAACTTCACACTCACCAAAATGTTTATACTCAAAAAGATGGACAATAACAAGTATCAGCAAGGATAAGGAGAAATTGGAATAATCATACGCTGCTGGGGGGAATGTAAAAGCATGCAGTTACTTTAGAAAACAATTTTGCAATTCTAACATAGAGTTACCAGTAATTCCACTCCTAAGTATATACCCAAGACAAATGAAAACATATGTCCATGCAAAAACTTGTACCTAAATGGTCATAGCAGCATTATCCATCAACTGATGAATAAATAAAATATGGTATGTCTATACAATGGAATATTATCCAGCAATAAGAAGAAATGAAATACTAATACATGCTACAACATTGATGAATCTTGAAATCATCTAACGGAAAGAAGCCTATCATGAAAGACCATATATTAGATTTCATTTATATTCAATCTTTATATTATATTCATTATAGAAATGTCTAGAATAGACAAATATATAGAGACAGAAATTAGAGTAATGGTTACCTAGGGCTGGAGAGAATGAGGGATTTGTAGAGGTAGGTGGCAGAGGGTTGACAGCTCAGAGGAGCAGAGTTTCTTTTTGGGGTAATGAAAATGTTTAAAAATTGACTGTGGTGATAGATGCAGAACTCTGTGAATATACTAAAAGCAATGCAACTGTACACTTTGAATTGCTAAATTATATGGTATGAGAATTATATCTCAATAAGGCATTATATATAATATAGAAATATATTACCATTATATTACATACATACATATATAATAATTATATTACATATATACTCTTTTATAGCTTACTTTATTCATTTAGTGTCATGTTTCTGAGATTTATCCATGTGAACACATGCATACATCTAGTTTCACTGTATGGAGGAAAAATTCATATTTATCAATTCCTCTGCTTTTTTTCTGAAATATTGCTACAATGAACATCTTTGCACATGTCTCCTTGTTTTGTATGTTAGGCTAACACATAAAAGCAGAATGGCTGAGACACAGAATGTTCACATCTTCAACTTTACCAGATATTTCCAGATTGCTTGCTAAAAGGATTGTAGTAATTAATTCCCATCAGTAATACACAAGAGTTCCTGTTTCTTCTCATCCTTGCCAACACTTGGTGTTATCAAGCTTATTAGGTTTTGCCAATCAATAGGTGTAAAATGGAATCTCACCAGGGTTTTACTTTTCATTTCCCTATTAGTGAGGTTGAACATCTTTCATAATTGGCCATTTAGTCTTCTTCCTCTGTGAATTGCCTAGTCATTTCTTTTATCCATTTTCTATTGAGTAGTTTGTCTTTTTCTTATTGATTTGTATGGCTTCTTTCAAATTCTGGATATTTATCTTTGGTCACTTAGAACAGTTGCAAATGTATGCTCCTAGTCTATGGTCTCTTTTTCATTTTGTTTTTAATGTATTTTGTTATGGTGAAGATTTTTATATTAATATATTAAAATATCGGTCTTTTCTTTTAGGGTTTATTATTTTTATGTCTTATTTAAGTAATTATTACCTATCACAACATCATGAAATATGGCCTTCGTTGGCCTGGCTTTTATATCCCTTCATTGATGATTAGTCAACGTGGGCCAACCCAAGAAGGGGCGTGATCTAGGGCAATGTAGCTCTCAGCAGATTTGGCAGTCTCTAAAGGGGCTGGCAGCTAAAGTCCTGGGCAGCAAAATCTGATCTGACCTACAATGCAAATATGAATGATCCCCTATTTAAAATCCTTCAAAGACTCCAATTGCCCTTGCAACAAAGTCCAAATTCATTAAGCATGGCCCTCCAGTCCTCATAAAGAAACTGAAGTTTATAAAAACTAACTCAATTACACAATATCTCAGAGCCATGAAAAGTGTCAAAACTGAAGGTCAAGCCTAAATGTGATACCAAAGTCCCTGCAATTTCTACAACGTCACCAACAAAATGCCAATGTGAGTGTATGGAAGGGAACTGAAGCTAGGGATGACTAAAGACAGACCATCCTACAACAACATTTTCTTAAGAGTAGCCTTACCACCTACGTAGGTCCCAACAAAACATGACTATTACATAGAGTGAATTAAGAATGCTCTTTTTGATTTAAACACTAAGCAAAATGACAAGGAATTTGGTTTTGAAACAACCAAATTACCCGTTTCAGCATAACCTTCATTGGAGCTCATAAATCAGAAGAAAATTCAATGAGCTGTGCAAAAGGAAAATCACTGAACTCAATAGAAGAAATCATTCTGAAATGGTCTTCAGTAGATGGAGCTCTCCCCTTTGAATTGCTACTGAACCACAGAGTAAGGAAATCTGAACAGTTGGAAATATAGTCATTCAGACAAAGGTTCTGAACATTTGCTCTGATTAAAATGCCAATCACCCTTCTCCTAAAAACACCAGCATTAACCCTGGCATACTGGCCACATTTCAATCCAGAATAATGTTATTATTAAACATATTTCTTACAGGTGCTATTATTAAACTGAGCGCCAACCATGCCTTCAGCACCTACAAGAAAGAGACCAAGTCCTTGCCCAGTAGTTTGCCATCAAACCACTGTTCTGATAAAGACAGCAGAATGACTATAAACCTCTTTTGGATTTCATTTTCATGGGAAAAAAAAGAAAAGAAAACCTCAAGGTTCATCCGTCCTCTCAAATTTCAATATGATTCAGAAGTTTATTCATAGAAAACTATTCTTTTTGATTGCTACATTTTTCTGATGCTTACTGTTGTCATATGAATCAGCCTTATGACCAGGCCTATTTTAATTAAAACAGAGGATATTTGATTTTCCATGGTGGCTTGGGATCAACATATAATTATAAGGTTGCAGAATTGGGCTACCATTACACAAATGCTAAAAATCTTATACCCTAACATGGGAAAATAATTGGACATTATCCCAAATAAAGATGGAAATATTAAAATACCCAAACATATTTCAAATAAAAGTACATCCAATCCTCCAAAATATCCCATCACAATATCAGCTAATACCAGCCAACCAAATATTGGCAAAAAAATTAAAAAGCTAAATTCTGAAGACATTTAGCAAGTATGAATCAGAAATTCTATATAATCTAGAAGGTCTTATAAGACTTAGAGTTAGATTGCCCATGCAGATGGAGACTTTGTCCCAGCAGTCAGGTAACAACCCACCAAAAGTAACACATCCTATTAACAAGCTCACTGATAGAAAGGTGATTATTATTTAATGATCCACTTGAAGGTTTAGGGTCTGACTTCTTCATTTTAACACCAGACCAAAGTTTACTTAGAAGTAAACATATTATTAGAGAAAAACAAAAACTTGCAACTCAAAATTAAGAAAAATAAAATTACTTTGTTATGATGATTTAGTCCACCACTTTTAAAAGACAGAAGACAGCAGGTAAGCATAAAGCATTTGTGTATTTCACATTTGTGTATTTCACATTTGTATATTTCACATAAGTAACACATTTGTGTATTTCAGTATAAACATGGCATGAGTTCCAAATAAACTGGCCTGTTCCACTTGACATTGCGACACAGCTTTCCCTAAAGCTACCGTGGTTTTGTGACCTTGAAGATAAATCTCCCATAATCTGATCATAATTTGCAACTGGAGAATCCTTCACTGGGGTATTGGATGTTGGAATTTTTGTTCAAATGACCTTCTTGAGAATGTCAATATGTTTAGATAGAATGTAAAGACCAAAAAATTGTACCATTTTTGCTGATGCTGAGTCCTGAAAACATTAAATCTACAGATACACAATCTGTGATAAGATCTAGTTAGAATTCTGCAAGTGTACGGATGTGCTAATGTATTGGCAGAGGTCAGGAAAAGCACAGGAAATGGGAAATGTCTTTATAATGCATAAATGACTAAGAATATTTCTATTCTTATTAACAGAATGTCTACTCTAAATTGATGATAAGAAAACTTGAGTCTATTTTTAATGACATTACAAAGTATTAAAGACAACATTATAGTGGATTAAATTATTCAATGAAGATCTATGATCTATAAAATATACAAAGATGCTTCAACTTCCTTATATTTCATTAATAAAAGCTATTTAAGATCCTTTCCCTTTGTATCCAAACATGATTTTATAGATGTAAGACATGAAGTTTAACTTTTTTACAAAAATGAATATGAGTTTACACTAATCTACAAACATTCTTTTGCTAAATTCCTTTTGATACAATCCAAAAAGATGGATATTGTTAAGATGGCTGGCTATAATTTTGGGTATAGTCCATGGTTAAAAAATAAACCAAAGTTAACTAATTCAAAGACAGCTAGCTTCTGTAACTTCACCCTCTTAAGGTCATAGTCCCATCCAAGGTAGGACCTGTCCTAAATTCTAGTAAAAGAAGATCAGAGAGGCTGACCTAGCACAATTTAAGTGGCCTATTATTTGTTGATGCTAACGTAGATTACAAACAGTACATTTTACTACTGTCTTTTGGTGACCTTGAATGTACTATCCAAACAGAATACAAAATAAGGCAACAGATAGATGCCCGCGTGTGCACAATGTAAATGTGTATAATATAACCCACACTCAAAGAAGAAAATTCATGCACTCTTCAATTTTAAAGTGCAGTTGATAACCCTATGCAAAACTCTAATTTCCCTAATATAATGTTTTCTTCTTTCCCTCCTCTGATATCCTGTGAGATATAAGTTCTGATAAGAAGACTCTGAGCTACCTTGAAACACATGCCCAACCCATTATGATGATTCCTGCAGGCTAACCGCGTGGTGCTCATAGACATAAAACCATTTCAAAAGCACACTCACTGTGTATTGGCTCAGCATGACAGGCTGTCTGGAGGAAGGGAAAAAATGAAAAGGCAATAAGCAGGGAGGCCCAGGTAAAATATAATTTCATTTCTTAGCACGAAAAAGAGACTCCCCGCAAATCTATATACTCGGACTCTATTTCTTTATTTGCAAAATAAAGCTAATAATCTTGAATACTCTCTTAAGAACATCATAGAGATAGGCTAATTAACAACAACAACAAAAAAAAAACCTAAGAAAATGCAAAACTCTTTTAAAATGTTACCTGACAACAGGTTTCCCTGTAAATAAGGTCTGGTAATTTCCAGTTCTTTCATTCAACTCCCCTTCCCAGCACTGTAAGGCTAACTAACCCAGAGCTATCAAGACGAAAGTATTCCCAACACTTAAGCTGGCCAATAGAAATATTCTTCAGAATACCAGATCTCTGGGATAATTAAAATATATAGAAAAGAACAAGGAACTAATTGAATGACCACAGCCTGCTAAATATCTGAATAAGGCCAGTTGTTAATATGTTCCACAGCAAGAAAAGCTGGGCAGGGGTCAGGATGATGATAGCAGAAAAAGTCACACTCGCTGCTCTACATTAGTGATCTCCGAAAGTAATACTGAAATTACTCAGGGACACAAAAGTAAATCAACTCCTCTGGCCATCTCTGGAAACATTTTGGAGATAAACAAAGAAATTCAGCCTCCAGCACATTTTATCTCTCATAGCTGGTGATATTCCACATGATTGCTTTGAAAAGATGGGCGGGAAAAAAATCACTCTGCTTATGGCATGTAGCACAGACATTTATACATGGAGCTCTTCTCTCACTTGTGCTGTAGGATCATTCTGTGAAGGGAATGAATTAAATAAAAGAGTAAACTTAATGCCGCTAAAATTCTAGTATTTTTAGTAACCTATCGAATGGTAGCTTTCTAGTAGGAAAACAAAGCCTCAATAAAGTGGCAATAAAACTTGATCATTCTTATATTATGGCTAAATATTTATAAATTTGCTAGTTCACCATTCAATCCCTTTTCAGCACTGCAGAGACACAACCTGTGAGTGAGAATAAGGGTGATTTATCTATATACTAACCTACTGGGAGGTCCATATGATTTTGATTATACTTCTCTTTTTATGCAGTCACTGTAAATAGCTCCAGCAAGAAAAAATTGTTTATATAAGATGGTCCTCACACGGGCTACCGATGGCATTTCAGAAAGGCCTTTTGGTCTTACGAATAAAGTGGTAGACATTGAAATGTAAAAAGGTAAATGAAAAGAATCGTTGATACCGGTTCAACCATCTACTACTAGCACCAGAGTCCCAGAATACAGGTGTTACTATTCTGTGAAAATATACAGAATTCATATATGGCATACTGAAAATAATGTAGGAAGCCATGGAACATTCCAGTGAAATATGTGAACACTGGTATCAGACTAATATGGGTTCAAATCCGAGCTTTGCCACTTAACAGCATGTAGTAAATTATGGACAGAGCCTTGTGATATAGGTGAAATAAGATCATCAAAGAGCTTAGAACAAAAGAAATCCTAAGTAAAGGGTAGCTGCCACTACCACACTACCACCACGTCAATCACCAGCACCAGCTCCACCAAAACCACCAATACCTATGTCACAACCACACCACCACCTCAACATCATGACCAACGCTTCCACCACTGTCACCACCAATACCTCCGTCACCACCACCACTACCCCCCCCCTCCTTCTGGACTAGGTGAGGATGAACACAGACGCCCAAGATTGAGCCCTAGTTGAGAAGAGGGCTTAGAGGAGCCAATTAAAGTTTGGTCAAAGAAAGAGTCTTTGTCAAACCCAAGAGTCAACAAGTCCTGAATGTGGGCCAGAGTAACCTTCCTAACAAAACGCATGAGGCTCATGGCACACGCTTTAGAACACACTGGCAGCAATAGGCTGTTCCCTCTCACTCTGTCCAGGTTGAAGATTATAATAATACCACCTTATATTCAGATAGCATGTTCTACTTAATATTTCCAATAGCATGTTCCATTTAATATTCTACTTAATAAGCCATAGTTACATTCATTTTTATCAACTGATATTGTCAATATAAATGATTTGGCCTTAATGAAAACTTTCTGCACAAGCAGATACAAAAATAATTTATACTAAAGAGAACTATGAGAACTGTATTTTATTTATGTCCTGTAATTCCAATAACATCTTTCTTTCTCTAAAGTTCCTTCCAGCTGTGTCACTCTTTATATTTTATCAAGATGACAAAGAAATTGCAAGAGGCAAAGAGAATCAAAATTTCAAAAAATACATACCTTCCCTTTACAGCTAATTTTAAGATACAATCCCAAGAAACATTAAGGGTAAAAACCAAGTTATTAATGTTTTAAGCCAACAGAAACACAAGAGGTAATGCAATCGACGTAAGTTAGGCAGTCCCCAGCGTTCAGAAATTACTAATCATTTGAACATGTGCCATAATACCAAAAACAGTATTTTTCAAACCATCCTCTTAAAAACTTGATGTGGTTCTGTGAGATATTCCACAGTAACCCACGGAGGAAGTACAACGTGGTGTAAGAAAAGAACATGGAATTAGAGTCAACCCTGGGTTCAAGTTTATTTTCTCTACTGGGAGGCCATGTGACTTTGTGCAAAAGTATACTCTCAGCCTCAGTTTCTTCATCTGTGGTGCAGTGAGAGGCATGAAGGAACTCTCCATAAGCAGTAAATCACTACACAAGTATTAATTATCTGTAGATAACAAAGATGTGTTTGTAAATTATAGACATAGTCTATCTTTCCGATCATATAATATATACCTTGCTTGTAATCCGAGCACCTAACACAATGTCTGGCTCACAGTAGGCCTTCAAATATTTACTAAGTGAGTAAAAGGATAGTCCCCTCTTATCCACAGTTTCACCTTCCATGGTTTCTGCTACCCATGGTACAGTCCAATAAGATATCTTGAGAGAGAGGGAAAGAAAGAAAGATCACATTCACATAGCTTTTATTATATTGTTAGAATTGTTCTATTTTATTCTTGGTTATTGTTGTTAATCTCTTACTGTGCCTAATTTATAAATTAAACTTTATCACAGGTATGTAGGTATAGGGAAATCCACAGTATAGGGTATAGGGTTTGGTGCTATTCACAGTTGCAGGCATCCACTAGGGGTCTTGGATGTATCCCCCATGGATGAGGGTGTGCTACCATAGAGATGGATAGAGACAACTCCCTCCTCTTTTCTAGCTATAAATTATAATCCAATTGCCACCTTAGGGTAATGCATTTGCTTCAAAAGACAAAAATCATATTCAGAAAACAAAAAATTATAATAGCAATATTTGTTGGTAATACTTACATCATTTTACCATGATCTGAATAGAGAAACCATAAAAAGAAGAAAGAATTTTATTTTTTACAAGTCCTACAATCTATCTCTAACTCAAATATTGACTATGGGTCTTATGATTATTATTCCAAATCTATTCCCTCCTCCTTCACATTTAATATGGATCATTGCCTACATACTAACATAAAATTACAAATTTTGTTTTATTGACATTTGCTCTATATACATCATTAAAACTTTATTACTAAGTCAATGTTGTATGATTTTAATATAAAGTTTCTATGGCCTCAAAAACATTGTAAATTCTACCTTAGACAAAATAAAGATACAGTATCTAAGTTCTAACTTTCTTTTTCATTCAGTGTCTTATTCCATAAATATTTCCATGTGCCAGGCACTAAGAAGACAGCTGTGCACAGGACTCGGCCATGGCCTTGAGGAAGTTCCCAGGAGAGCCAAGAACAGGCAATGACAATGTGAGATGGAAACTTCTGGGGCCGGGGAGAGCGCACAGGGCTTAGGGGAGTCCACGCAGAGGAACCTAATCCTCTCTTCAGTGTTCAGGAGCTGCCTTCCCAGAGAGCTTGACACCAAGCTGAGAAGTGAAAGATAAATGAAAGTTACTCAGGGAACGAGGGTAAGAAAGGGTGTCCTAGGCCGAGTGGAAAAGCTAGGAGGAAAGGAAGAGCAGGACCCCACCGAGGAACTGAAGTGAGATGTAAAGCTGCCAAGGCAGGGCTCCAGGAAGGCCTTGCTTTCCATCTCAAGGAAAGGATGTGGAGGATAAGGAGGAATGCGTCGTTTAGAAAGCTCATCCCAGCCACCATGTGGAGTGTAAATCAGGACAGGGCCAGAAGATCAGTTAACAGGATGGTTCAGTGACCAGGGACACAGAATGGTCGTCTGAACTAAAGCTGTGGCCTTGGAGAGAGAAAGCATGATTGAGAGTGGCGTGAGAGCACAGTAAGAAGATTTCAAAGACGTAAAGAGGCAGAATTGTTCGACTTTTATGATTGATGTGGGACTTTTTTCATATGAAGCACCTGGAATGGCAACATTCAGAAGTTACTAAAATGGAGGACACGGCTGGCTTAGCACCCAGTGCTGAGTTAAGCAAACAGACCAGACTCAATCAATAATGTTGGCATCATGGTAATGGCGAATCACAAAAATAGACCAAATGCATTCCCACTAACATGGACAACCCACAGAGAAGATCACAACTTCAGTTCTGGGTCAAACCTGATGCCAGCCAGCAGTCTTTCCACAAAGGCAGCGAGATAATGGTGATTAGGGACAAGGGACATGGAAGAGGCAGGAGTCATGACCACAGCCCTTCAAGGATCCCAAACATCTCAAGATGGCAAATGCTAACAGATGGCAGCATCCGTGCGTGTGTGTGTTCTATATGAGTAAAAAAATTGCTCCCCTTGTTCCAAGAAATATCAGTTAGGGTCTTGCCACTCAAAGTGTGGTCCAAGCAGCACTGGCATCACCTGAAAGCTTGTTAGAAATGCAAGTGCTCTAGTTCCACCACAGAAATCCTGAATAAAAGTCATTTTAAGCAGATCCCCCCCAGAAATTCAAATCCTTGTTAAAGTTTGAGAAGCAACGAATTAGGTAACTAGTCCCCAACTTATTCCCTGTAGATAAAATGAAAATATAAGCATTGCTGATCCCATACCTGTTTGAAGGAGTCACTTAACAGCCACCTTCAAATTATACAACTTCCAAAGCACTATATGTGGGTACTTAATGGCAATTAGCACGGATCAAAAAAGTAACTTCAGTATTTCCTGTATAGGCCAGAATACTTATGCAAACTAATGTAATTATGGTTTATTCTTGTTTTAAATATTTTGCAGAGGAAAAATTCATTTCTACTACACATTTATTTAGTAAAGCAAATAGATAACTTACTGACATTTAACTCATCCCCAGTTTTCGAATTCCCCCCAGGACTTCGCAAAGCTCTTAATTATAAACTAGTCTGGAACAACTATGTCATTAGCTGATTTTCTGCCCACCCCCTTTTGTCAGGTGAAAATGTGATATCAGGGTTCTTAGTGAAGGCACTGTAAATGTGTTTTGGATAGTGATTTGCCTTAAAAGGGGTAAGTAATATCCTAGTCCCAAAATAAATACCACATCTATTAAAAATAATGCTTTCAGGAGTAGATTAAAAGGTTGAAGAAAGTAAACTTACATCAAAATTTGGACAAGAACCAAAGAAAGTCATGTTGAAATCACTGTATATCCTACTTTATATTGTTAGTTATTTTAAAAAATCCTCAATGAAAAAGATTCAGACTGATGATTTATCCTCTAGTTATTTTAAAACATAAAACATACTGTCCATGTTAAGAAAAACCAAGTTTTAGGACAACTAAAATCACTGAGAGGTTAAATAACTGACTGAATAGGAGAGAGGAAAAAAAAGACACTAAACTTGGATCAATTATTAGTACAAAAGCCAGTACAAAGAGGCCCAATCTCTTCAGAAAGCCAAAAAAAAATTAAAAAATAAAAAAACATGTGGACTCTGGCACCAAGGAACAATATTGTATACAAATGATGATGGTAACATAGGCACACCCAGAGGGATATTTAAAAATCATGGCAACTCTTCTAGTTGGTTAAAAGAGAACTTGAAAGACATTTTAAGAACTCTTACTGCTTCCTGTATGGCTCGGTTAAGAGTTTAACTGATCTCAACTAGAAACTTCTGGCCACAGACAGTGTCTCATGCCCCTACTCACACCTTTTCATTTTCTCTGTCTTTCTGTTTTCACCCTCGATATGTTTTACTCCCGGCTTCTATTTCTTATGTCTCTAGCTTCTCTTATACAATTCATTTTCCAGAATACTTACTAATCTACCAATCTATATATTCCAACTATCTCTATATTCATCCCCTCGTCATCTGGTTTATTAACCTATCATGTAACACAAAACAGGGCAACAAGACCTCTCAGAGCAGTCAAGGAAGGGAAGGAGGGGCCCAAGACAAACCTTATGTAGCTGTTAAAGCCAATGAGTGCCAAAACTGGGAGAAAGAGTCAAAAGTAATTCTTCTTCAAAGAGCACTAGCTTTTGTTTCTAAAATGATGGGAGTATAGAGAAAACATGAGGAAATATAAGCTAGATCCGATGATCTGATACAAACATGTTGCTGTAAAAAAGAAAAGCAAAATTTCCTAAGAAAAAAATGGAGGTGAGATCAGGTGACAACCAAACAACTGGTCATACACAGATACTACCATGTTTCCCTGAAAATAAGACAGGGTCTTATATTTATTTTTCCTCAAGAAGACACCCTAGGGCTTATTTTCAGGGGATGTGTTATTTTTTTTTTAAGTACGGTACAACAATCTACATTTATTCCAATATAGTTAAGTTGTCTTCTTCTGGAACATCATCATAACTCTCCAAACCCTGAATTCCATCCTGAATTTCTTGCGACTCTATTTCCTTTAGAACCACTGGCCCCAGTCTCTCATGTGGAGCAATAGAGCTCTCATGGGGCAGATGAGAAGGGCTGCTCTCTTCTTTACCGCTCTGCTACGAAATGCATGGGGTGTGCAGATACGCTAAGTAGCCACGCCCATCACTGGGTCTTATTTTCTGGGTAGGGTTTATATTGCACAAATGCTTAGAAATCCTGCCAAGGCTTATTTTATGGGTAGGTCTTATTTTCGTGGAAACACGGTAGAAGTAACTTATTACTTGGCTGCCCACAAATTAACTAAAGTCAAGTGGGCAGAGGGACAGAGTGAGCAGCCTTCAAACCTAAGGATAGAGATATATGTGCAGCAGGTGACTGATAAGTATCCACCAACTAAATACTCATTATAAGCTCTTAATACATTAGATTATATGTAGAATAAACAAGAAAATCTAAAGCCTCTATCCCTTAGGGCCAGGTATTCAGGTAGCTGAATTTACAAATTTTAGAATCAACCCTAATCCAAAGTGTCATCATCTCATCATGATCAACCACCATAGTCTTCCACCTGCTTTTCCTGTCTCTGGTCTCTCCATTTTCCCCAGGTTGCTTGTATGTCTTCAGGGTCCCTAACCCCTCCCCTCACAGCCTCAACTGCCTTGAGTGTAAACTCAAAATGCATATATAAGTGCTGAACATTGTGCCTACACCAGAGATGGTATTCAGTGTCAGTTCACTATGAATCCTTAGCTTGAAAAATCCTTAAAAATCTGGCTCCTACTGACATCCCAGATTTGAACGGTGATATTCCCTTCCGTGAACCCTCTACTCCAAAGTGGTAATCTCCCTGTCACCAGAACATGCCATGTGCAAGACATCTCTGTCTTCCCTGCTTGGAATACATGCCACCAGTACTACATCTTTTTTTTTATTTCTCTTAGTTCAATCCTACTCTTCTGTTCAAGCTCTCCATCCCCAATGGGCAGGCCAACTCTAATCCCACCACCACGTGAAGCATTTCTTTTTCTTTTTTCTTTCTTTTGGTAGAAATGGGGTCTCCCTGTGTTGCTCAGGCTGGTCTGGGACTCCTGGCCTCGAGGATCCCCCCCCCTCGGCTTCCAAAGTGACAGGATCGCAGGCGTGAGGCACTACACCAGCCAGATGTGAAGCATTTCATTTTATTACGTGGGTATGTTTAGTTCATGAAAATGTGTGAAAAATGTAAACTTACAATGTGTGCCCATTCCTGTACAAATAAAAAATACAAAATAAAAAGATGGAGGAGTAGAAGAGAGAAGAGAAAAATCTAAAATATATAATCTATACAAAAGAAATAAATTAATTCTCTAATATTGGCCTGGCAGCCATCTCAGGAGTTCCTGGTACCTACTTATCTTCAACAGTATTTAAGAATGTTTACCTCTAGTGGTTTGAAAACTATTAATCACTTTCACCCTTTTACCAAGGTGCGGCTTGACTGAAATAAAAATAATAACTATAAACTGAAAATGGCAACATTTCAGTGGATAATACTGACATAATTTATACAAATGCCAGGAGGACCAGCTAATTTACATGAATAAAGCACTTTGGAAATGTAAATGGTATACAAATTCTAAATAATGATGATAATGATGGTTGAGTTATCTATATTTTAACCTTTGTAAATGTAATTAAAAAATAATAAGCACTTAAACACCGCTTTACATTCTCTAATCAGTTTAGAGATACTAATTAAGCCAGAGGGCATCCTCTGAAATACATGTAAATATTTCCATTTAGAGAAAATGGGAGTCAAGTCACTAAGTTAGGGTTGCATGGAAAGGAACGAAAGGTAATCCTGCAAGGACAATACCAACTCAACTTTCTTGTTCTGCTTTTAGCTCCCTCTTAAATCTATCTGGCTTAAACAAAGAAAGCATCATTTAGGAGCATCTGGAAAGGAAATGCTATTAAAAGGAATATCTTGCCCTACACTGTGCTCTAGTCCACACTAAAACTAAAAGTTTAACACAACTGAATAAAACAAATGCAAATAGTGAGCATGAAATCAAGAAAAAGGTTTATGTGCAAATGCACAAAGTCACTTAAGATCTTGGATTGAAAAGAACTGAAATGCCAGAAAGAAGTAACTATAACCTAAGAAAATGCTGATACAGCTCTATTTCATAAAAGATCATGTACGCATCCTTAGCCATATCCTTATACTGGAATCTATTGAAAATGGCACCCAAGCTTAGGTACGAACATGTACACTAACTGTGTCACTGCCGAAGGGAAAAGATATCTTGAGCCAAGTGAAATAAATCTTAACCTGGGAGGCTGTAGCCCCTGATGACATTTAGGTCCCTCTAGCAGACGATCCCATGACTCCAGGTGTGGGACTTCTTGGCCTGAAGGGCCTACCTACCTAGAAGCCTCTCCACGTTTTTTCCAGATCACAGTAAGTAGGTTAAGTCTAATACATAAGTAAGATTCCATAATAAAGCAAAGCAGATAAAGCCATAAAGGCTTACATGACTTTTGAAAACAATGGAGACAATATACTATAGTGGTTAAAGGCTTAACTGGAATTAAGACAAAGCTGAGTTTGAATCTCAGCCTCACCACTTAATAGATGATATAAGGTACAAAACACCTCTTTAAATCTCGTTTTTGTCATCTGTAAACTAAGAATAATAGCATTGTAAATGTGGGGATTAAATAAGATAATGTGCATAAAGTACTAAGCATAGTGGCATATGGTAAATGATTATTAAATATTAGATATAATTTTTTTATTATTAATGGAAAGAATAAGTTTAGAGAGAAGAAAAGAATGGTATGTCTCACTAGGGGAATGGTGAGTACAAATGCTCAGAGGTAACAGAGGAGAAATAGGGAACACTGAAAGACAAATGGAATCATACACAAAGAATGGGTTTGAAAATAATAGGAAACAACAGCAAGATAAGGAAGAGCCAAACATTAATTCTTTATGAAATATTGAGCACCTGCTGTGAAGTGACACAGTTCTAGTTCACAAAGATCACAGAAGTTGATCACAATGCTCAAGAGCTAATAATTCAGCTTAAGGAGACTGCAACTTTAGATGACAAGTAAGAAAATAAAATGAAATGGAAACAAACAACAAGAAGAGGTAGATATCTAAAGGCCTAGAAAGGATGTCTAGTGGGCTCTGTTTGGGACAGATCCAGGCTGGTTCAAAGGCTGCTCAAATCAAGGTTCGAGATGGATGGAACCATGATTGTTGTTGTGACAAACAGCAAAGATACAAGTCAAAGATCTGCAAATGGACCTCTAAATAAAACATAGGTAAAGTGAACGTTATCCTCTTGGTTGGTCTGTATTTCCTAATGCATTGAAATTGGAGGGTAGCAAAGTTTTAGCCTTCCAAAACCAGTATGAATAAAAGCAAACTACAGCTCTACCACTGAAAGGGAATAAGGACCTTGAAAAAGTCACTCCACGAAGCTAATTTTTCCAGTTTCAAGTGGAGGGCCTCACCATAAAATAGGTAGCATACTTCATAGGGAAATTATGATCATCTAAGGTCATCTAAGTAAGGAACCAAGACTCCTGGGAAGAAGCCTGCTCAGTAAGATATTAGGTTAACTAAATGAATGAGAGTAAAAGCAGAGCTGGGGCTGGAACTGAGTTCTAACTTACACTCTGGTTTGCTCTTGGCATCCAACTTGCTACTTAACCTCTTGAGTGCCTTCCTAATTGACGACATACTTAGTTGTAAAAAGTTGCAAGAAGGGTCACTTAAAATCATTCTCTTTTAAATCTTCCTATTCGATAGCAGTTAAAAGAATAACCTTTGAAATCACACCAAGATTCAAAGCCTAGCTCTACTATTTACCAATCACAGGAGCTTAGATACAGTGTCATCATCTGAACACAGGAATAATAACAGCAAGCTCTCAAAAGCGTTATGAGGGTTAAAGGAAATAATATATTTAAGGCTTGGCCTAGGTCATATTCATCAGCATAAGCGTGTCAGAGTGTTGACGTTTCTTGAAATAACACTAGAATTTCTTTATTACAGTCCAGTGTCTCATTCCATGATTCTCCTGCATATCAGAAAAACCAAAGGGCTTGTTAATCACAGATTGCAAAGCCCCATCCATTAAGGGTTTCTCGATTAGTACGTCTGGGATAGAGCACTAAAATTAGCATTTCTAACTAGTTCCCAAGTGAGCTGATGCTGTGGATCACACTTTGAGAACTACTTGTCTGTCCAAGGTCATTCCTGATGCTACTGTCTATCCTGAGAAATTTTCATGCTAAGAGAAAGGAATGAACCTCTCCCATAGAAAAGGCTAACATAAAATATTTTTTTGAAAAACCCAATCATGTTGCCATGTGCACATGCAATAAAGAAAAAAAAAAAAACAGCATCTGCAGAGGTGGGGGTTAAACAATCCCTAAAGAGAAAAGTTTGGTTGTCCCCACTACCCTTTCTCATAAAATGTTAGTACGAGTTTATTCTGTACAAATCTCAAGTGATTCGCTGTCAGATTATATCCCCACAGAAATGCAGACAGAATGAACAGATGGTCTTTTCCTTTCTAAATACAGTGTGTGTGTATCTTATACGTACGGTATTACACATATTTTTTTTTCCTTGAGCAGTAAAACTCACTGTCTGCAGAATCACACACACAGGGCCTAAATATGACTAATCTCAATGCATTCATCACACACACAGTTCTGGGGTCCTATTCACTTGCTCCTTTGATGTCGTGAACTTCTCATGCCCTATTTGCATCCCAGTTGGCCATGGATGAAAGCAGAGATAGTAGATATAAAATCATGAGCATAATAGATATTTTAAAAAATGAGAATTTTCCCAAGCTCTTCTCACTGCCTCCAGATTTTTATTTTAAAGGAAAGGGCATTGCTCTTCATTGCATATACTTGTTCACCTCTCTAATCCTCTGATTAATGATCCCAGAAGATGAACCACAGCTCTTCGTGCATAATGGAACGATGTTTATATGTGGGTAGTGGAAAATTATAAGACTACTTTTTATTTAAAATATAAACTTTCCTTAATGTGAGTGCTTTAAATGTCCCTAGTTCACTGCAGAAAGTTTGCATTTATCTTTCCACAAGTAAATGGATTTTTCACATTATCTTCAATTGCTACCAGGTAAGAAGAAAAAGCAAAAGTACTGCTGTTTGACCAGCAACAATAATACAAAGGCTTGGTGACCATGGCAAAATTATACTAATTACTACAGACTAGCTGGGCATCTGTAAATGGAAGCTCTTAGAAGTAATTTACTACCATAAACTGACTCAACTGAAGCAATTTTAATTTCATATCCTTGCCGATTCTTTTTTCCTTTTTTTTAAAATATTTTTTCCCCTTTTACCATTGCCAGTCTTTAAAAAGGACACTGTCAGGCACTTTTAGTAGGGTCTTTTTTTTTTTTTAATTTTTTTTTTTTATGCTAGGTTATTTGTAACATTCACTTGAAGCTTGAAATTAAAATTCTTTCTCCTACCAATTTGGTGCCTTCCCATTTGGCAAACATCTTTTTTTATTCTTGCATCTCTAATGGAGCTTAAAATTAATATGACTTTTTTGTTTAATTCTTTGATGATGCAAAAGAATCACCAACGATGTTAGCAAGGTTCTGTATGGTAGGCCGGGAGTTGTAATAAAGGCCGTACATCTCCATAGCACCTCATCGTCCAGGGGACCACAAAACACTGCACGAACTGATTCTGTTTCTCAGACGAAACACCTCCACACCACTCACTTAAAGCTGCCCCTCTGGTGAAATGCATGCTCTGATTAACTAGCATTTACTCCCAAGAATTACATCATATAATAGAAGCACTGATGAAGAAAGACTTAACACTTAAAGAAGGTAATTACACACCAAAGGTATCACTGAAAGAAGTAGATTTAATTTATAGTGTGTGCATTTCAGTTATAGCAAGATATGAAGAAAAACCCTGTTTTTAATAAGGGTTAGAAAAGTCAAAATGAAAAATCAAAATTTTAAATCTCTTTTTCTCCGAAGAATGAAGGACAAGTTTGGATAGTTTCAACTTAACCTACTACCAAATTTTTCACCATTCTTCGAAATCTATTGTTGTCAAACCCATGATGAAAATGATGCCTGTCAATGAGTGAGTATTGGTTATATAATAGCAATACTGTGATAGTCTCAATGGTTAATGGTTTATCTTACCAAAATTATTTCATGCCCATTATTTCATGATATTATTTCACATCTGGAAACCTGAGCTAAGCTGCCTGGTCAATAGAAACCCTTCTATCAGGATGATTTAACTACAGGCCAGTCTAAGAGAAAGCAGGATGAACTTGTCTCCTGGGAATGTAGCAAACCTTCACAGTTTTATGATTCTTCTGCTACAGGATTTTTAAATCTGCAAAGTTCACCACACTTATAAAGCATTTAAAATTCAATCTTGTTTTAGCTCAAACTACTGTAATAAAATGGCACAGACTGAGTGGATTATAAACAACAAAAATTTATTCCTTACAGTTCTGGACACTGGGAAGTTCAAGACCAAGGCAGCAGCAAATCTGATGTCTGATGAAGGCCCCTTTCCTGGTTCACAGATAACCATATTTTCACTGTTATCCCACGTGGCAGGAGTGATGAGGGCATTCTCTGGGGCCTCTTTTATAAGGATACTAACTCTATACATGTCTACTATCATGACCTAATCACCACCAAAGGCCCCATCTCCAAATTCCATCACATTTAGGGATTAGATTTCAACAAATGAGTTTAGGGAGGACATAAATATTCAGTCAATAGCAAATCTTAAATCAACCAATCAATAGATACATATTGAGTATCTACTACTCCTTTGTTCAAGAAATATTTATTAGAAGCATACTGCCAAGCTCTGGGGGTGGATAGGATGGAACAGACACAATAAATAAACCACAGTCTCTTCTCTCAAAAGGCTTAAAGACTAATTGAAAAATAAATTAAAAAATTGAAAGTGCAAAAGCACTGTGAGAAATTTAAAGATGTGTAAGATCCTTAATACGATTAAAAAGGAAAGATGTGAATCTAGTAGAGGAAAAATATAACTATTAGATTTGTCAAAAGAACAGTAAAAACAAGAGTTCAGTGAATTCTTTAAAGGAAATGATTAATGAATGCTTCATAGGTAAGACAGAGAACTGGACCACATCAGAGAAGGTATTCAAGGATGAAGGCAAAGACAGTAGGAAATGTGTGCTATAAACAAAAGTAATGGCGTAAGAAAGGACACAGCCATATTTAGAAGATAGAGAGTAAAACTGATTTAATTAGAACATAACATTTCTACAGGAAAAGAGTAAAACTAAGATTAGAAAAGCAGATTTTGTCCAAATTTTGGAGGCATTTGAATGGTGAGCTAAGAAAACAATCTTAACCAACAGACTAGTTTATAACAAGGAAATGCAGACTATTTGTAATGAATCCAAAATTTAGTTTGCATTTTCAGTTTACTTTTTTGATTATACAATGATACTACTATAGACAAAGACTGGCATCCACACCACTGCCCTGCCAAAACGAGTCAGGCTCTTCTTCAGTAGCCCACTTTCATCCAAGAACCTGATATAATCACATTTCTATAGGACACAGTAAGAAACTTTGGTCACCCAGTCTGCTGAATATCCTTTTTCCTGAAAGTAAAAGTCCTGGGGGAAAGGGGAAAAATAAGACTGTCATTCACTCCCAAAGCACCCCAGGGAGGCCAGCTTGCAACCTTGTTAGGTTATTAAGTCTTTAAAGAAGACTGACCCCATACATACCAGCCCACTCTATCAAATGTATCCACCTTCACTAAGGGACCCTAACCCTTGCATCCCAAACAGAAAAAAAGTATTTCTACAAAAATCAGGAGGGATGGTACCAGGTCAACCTCTGGGCAATGAAACTCCACTTTTAGCCCATGGTGATCAGCAAAGCATCTAAAATGTGCCTGGGTGTAAACAAACTGCAGATGAAATTTCTTCCTGATCACAGCAGGTGAACAGATCATCAACAGGGCCCAGAATCAGAGAAGAGAAAAATGAAAAATGCCTACAGGGATATTCAGTCTATTTCCCTACTGATACACATTCATTTCTGTCAAGATCAAATGTCCAATGAAATTCAATGCCATTTTCCGAGGGGAATATCCTATGGTCCAATAGTTCTCACTGCAGAAACACTCCCCGACATTCAGTTTACATTCTGCATGCCTCATATTATTTCTTTCTGCTGTGCTCGCCTATGCTATTGTGGACAGTAACTCCTTTATTTCATATTTGAATTTCTAAAGATTATAAAGTCTCACCCATTGTTTCCAAGTTTATTATCTGCATTTGAATTTTGCAATCAAAAGCCTCTGACCGATGTGATCTACTACTATTTTGTATTCCTTGTCCCATTACAGCAAGCACTGCCTATGTTAATCCCTTGATAAAAACACAGTTGACCATAAACAAGTACTTGCTTCATCTTGCTTTAAAGCCCCTTTCTGAGCATCCGTTGTCTATCAAATGTTTGCGTCATCCCTCTAAAGTGCAATTGATTAAACCAATGCCAAATATTAAGGAGTCATAACTCTCTTTTTAGTGGCTTTACAATGGCGATATTTCTTCACTATCATCCTATCTCTGAAAAGGTTAACATCTCTTTGCTTTTATGCTCATTCCCAAACATGCCGTTTCTTCTGAAAAGCACCAAAACTTGCCTCTGATCTGAAGTCCTTAATCCCTGCAGATGCTCCACTCGGGACCCCCACCCGTCTGTCTACCCTTCCAGTGTGCACGTGTCTACACTCAAGGCATCCCAGATGCTGCCTCACGAGGACTGGGGAGAAAGGGACGATCCGCTCCAGCTCGGCGATCAGACGCTGCTGTGCGCAGCACAGCCAGAAATAGTGCTGGCCTTTTTCACTGCCATATCACGTTGCTAACACATATCTAATGTGCTGTCGTTTGTCACCCCAATGAAGCCGGCTAGTTCGTGCTGAGCTTTCGTCATTTGCTGTAGCTTGCTTGGCAACAGCCCTCATCTTCCTATGGAATCATGTCCAAAGCAGTGGATTTTGTCATTGTTGTTGCTGTTGTTCACTTTATATTTTCAAAACCCTTCACGACTTCCCGGTGGCTAATCAAAAAAGGTTCATGCCCCTCACTTACGTGATACAAGTCTTTGGCACCACCAGCAAATACTTCTGGGAAGAACAGAACTATTAAAAAAAAAAAAATCATCTGTACCTTTCAGAGCTATAAGATTTGTTAGATAATCTTGCTGAGGATAAAAAAAAAAAAAAAAAAAACATTTGAAATGATTTTGAACAGGATTCCCCTGTGAAGAAGGGCCCATCACCTTTCTTCAACACCTCACTGAATTATAGGTATAGATTTGACAGCAAACATTTATTTTGCTATCCTTCTATAACTAGGCAAAAAGCATTCATGAAACACAGATGAGGGACTACGATGCTGTTATGCAGTTGAAGAGATATTTCTGAATAGCACATTTTCCTTAAAATCCTTTAAGAAGGACTTTTCTAATGTTCATACACAAGTTGTATAGTTTCCAATGAATCACGTTCTCTGTGGTTCTGATGGAATTAGACAGATGAAGCAGCAAAGGACATTAGAGAACTCTCACTGCCCACTCTCACTAACCAGTTCTCAGTCCTGGCCCAGGTCAGGCCGGGCTTAAGGGGGAAGTAAAGGACATTAAGGCTGGTACGTGAAATCCCCTCAACTGCAAGGCCTTTTCCTCAGGGCTGGCTCCATACACTTTCTGTCCTGCTTGCTCTGCTTCTTCACTTCCTTCCAGGCTCACTTACGGACCTGGGTTTTATTTCCCCCGCAAGCTGTCTGTCCACATCTCCACGGGAACTGCCAGCTTCTGAAAGCCACAGCTCTGATCCAAAGAACAGTTGAGTCTTGCTCAAAAATCTGCTACCATATCACCCACACATGATGAAACACCACAGAAGAAAAGCAAAATGTGGCATCCCTACGAGAAACTTTAGTCTCTAGGGGCTATATAATATTCTGCTGTGATAACTCTGGAGAGCTGATTGAGCAGAGGAACTACTGATACTAAAGGAAAGTGCTCCACGCTTAACTCATAAGTTTCTAAGCTGGACCACTTGTACAGCTTCAGCTCTCTCCAAGCAGACAGGGAATCCCTACATTTCTGTCTCCTGCCCTAACCTTTCCCCTAGCCTACCATGCTCAGTCCAGCTGCCTATAACACAATTCTACAGGAATATTCTGCCAATACATGGTGGACCTCAAATTTAACAAATTTAACATTTACAAAGTACCACCTTATTGATCCTAATTCCCAATCACCCAGGTTCACAACTTTACCCTGACTTAGGGCTCTCCATTTCTTATAGTCAGTGTTAAAAGGTTTTGAAAAGTCCTTCTTCCAAACTCTTTCTAATCTCTATCCCCTTTCCTTTCCCTGCCTCTGCCTTACTCTAACCTTTTTCTCCTGCATTGATTGAACTTGCCTTCTAATTGGAATCTGTCCATTTTCTTCTCTACCAATTCATTTTGCACACTGCTGCCAGATAAACCATCCTAAAAACATTACTGTCAGCATTTTACTCCTCTGTCAAAAACAGCATAACACCTATGAAGTAATGATGCCCCCCAAATCAACTTAAATCGGATCAAGCCTCTAGATTTAAGTCACAGGACAAATATAAACAGCAAATGACACGAAGCAATCAACAAAAGCCAGACTGTGGGAAATTCTGCAGTACAAATGATCTGGCTGCTTCAATAAATAAATTTCTAGGCATAAAAATAAAATGACAGATGGAGGGGAAACATAGATTAAAAGAGTCTTAAGAAACTTATCAATCAAACTGCAATATTTAAACCATATTTGGATCTAGATTCAAACAAACTGTAAAAATATATGATCATGACATTTGAGACAACTAAAAATGAAAATACTGACTAGATATCTGATGATAAAGAAATTATGTTTTTAGGTATGGGTATTTTTTTTTAAAGTTCTTATTTTTTAGAGCTACATACTGAATATAGATAAAACAATATAATCTCTCGGATTGTTTCAAAATTATAAGGAGAGGGAAGGAGGTAGGGATAGAGAAGAAACAGTATTAGCCACAAACTGGCAACTGCTGAAACTGGATGACAGGTATATGAAGATCCATTATTGTAGTCTATTTTTGAACATGTATGAAATTTTCCATAATAAAAATAAAACAAAAAATATATAATGGCAGCCCACTGTCTAAAAGGCCAAGTCCAAACCACCAATCTCTTCTTCAAAGATCTCCATCTGTATCATCCAAAAGGTATTGTTTTTCTTGTTGTGGTAACACATTCCAAGAAAGCAAACAAATCCCAAAAAACTTCCATTTTCCCTAGCTCTCTGTAATACCATTCACATTATATGTTTAGATCTGACCACGTTAAAATGGGCCAAGTCCCCCTTTCCCATGAACTCAACTACTTTAATCCACTCTGATCTCATACTTTAAAGGTCATCTCTAGCCCTTGTGTTCTCACTGAACATTTTGTCATGGACCAAAAACTGTTCTGTATTGTTCTTGGTTTGTGTTTTAACTCCCTGCAATATTAAAATAATTTCTTAGATTCTTTTCATATGAATACATTAAAAAGAAAGAAATTTCTTCCCCCACACAGACAACAACACAAAAATCTCATCAATAAACTTTAACAACTCATAGAACTAATAATTGAGGAAGAAGGGAAAGCAACCTAGAAAACTCCCTTCTTGGCCAGGCGCAGTGGCTCACATCTGTAATCCTAGCACATTGGGAGGTTAAGGCGGGATGATTGCTTTAGGTCAGGAGTTTGAGACCAGCCTGGGTAACATAGCAAGACTCCATCTCTACAAAAAAATTTAAAAATTAGCCAGGCATGGTGATGCATGCCTGTAGTCCTAGCTCCTGGGGAGGTGAAGGTGGGAGGATGGCTTGAGCCCAGGAGTTTGAGGTTGCAGTGAGCTATGATTTTGCCACTGCACTAACCGAGCAAGACACTGTCTATAAAAATAATGATACGAAAGAAAAAAAGAGGGAAGGAAGAAGGGGGGGAAGGAAGGAAGGAAACCCCCTTCTTAATAACAGACAATAATTAACATTCTGATATGATTGTTTCCAGTCCAAAAAAAATTGTTGGCCTAAATAATGTATTTGTCAACTTCAACTATTCAAGTCAGAAATAGGAATTACCTATGTTTGCTGTCACTGGGATGCTACTCTAAATAAAGTTCACCAAAATTTGTAAGTGGAGATCAGTCACAGCACAGATATTTAGTTTTTCTTTTCCCTTTAAAATATATTTATATTAAATCCTTTTCCCATCTTTATGGAGTTTCATCATTCTATCTTCATTTGCTATATGTTACAGAACACTCTCTCCCAAAAGTGTAACAGAGGCATATCTTTCCAAATTAAACTAAATTCACTTTTGTAGACTTCTCCAACCCCATAAGACTGTCTTTAATGGTCTTGGTTTTAATATGACCAATCTTATATCACTTACTAATCCTGCCTCTTAACCAGGAGTGTGTATTAGAATCAGTGAGAATCCTACTGAAGCAGGTTCTCAGATGTGGGGTCCACAGGTCATTCTGATTTTGCACCCCTGACAGAAAATAGCTTTTTTTCAGATAGTGGCAATGACAAAACTAAGACTTACCATGACTAGCATAACAGAATTCAGAAGACTTCACTGACCAAATTATACATATGTTTAAAGGAAACCAAATAATGGGATTCAATAGGTCACAGTGCACTGTCTGACTTTTGCACTGGTGCTTCTTGCCTCCCATTAACCTGCCCAGTATAGCAGAGCTTCACAGAAAAACTTTTCTCATTATTTCTTTCATTAGTAGAACTCATTCGACTAATGGAGATCTTATAAAAAGATGAGAAGAAATACTATAATAGCAGGTTCTACATCACCTTTCACTATAGAAGGTTGAAGGTCAAAGGCATAAAATATTAATGTACTGCAATTTAACTTCCACTTAATTTTTAAATTAGGCTTTGCATACTCATATTATGACATATATATCAGTAATATCACTGCTTTCTATATTCCAACCTTTATCCCAGACTGAGAATATAAGCAGTACAAACTAACATGGTCAAGGTTCGCTCCCTCCACCACTAGAATGCAGTCTTCACTGGTATGCCAAACAGGCAAAAGATGCACACACTTGAAGGGACAGCAACTGCCAAAGCCTCTTTGTTGCTCCCTGCTGACAACCTTTTCATAAAAGCAAGACTTATACAAGAGAAAATAGCAACCTCTAAAAGCAGGGAGGGAGGAAATCACAACTATTCAGCAATCCTTGGCTCTGGAGATGTGGAGAGGGACACAGGGAGGCCCAGTGACCACTGTAATAGCTGTAACTACCAAAATATTCACAACATTCAGATGATCTAATCTGAAGCCACTGCCAAAACCAACAAAGAAACAGCCTGAATTTCTTTGACCCTACAGGGTAACGCAAAGGCTCAAACCAATCTTAGTGCATTTATCAAAATCTTTGGCATTTTAAAACAAGGAAGGGCAAGTCTCTATGCACAGACTGCACAGAGTTCTTTGAAACTTGAAATCCACACAGTTCTTTGAAACTTGAAATCCACACAGTTAACACGTACAACTTTATCTGTCGATATAAAAAGTAAATAAACTTGAAACCCTACAATTTGAAACCAACCATACATGTATAGGTGTAAACACACTTCTATATATACAACATATACACTTATTCCTCAATAAAAGACATATTCCTCAATATAAGATAGATTCCTCAATAAAAAGGCTTGATTTAAAAAATATGTGAATTAAAATCATTTCAACTAAACGAATCAACTAAAAGAGTATCAGAGATTCTCTTAGGTTAAATGTCAAAGTATAAGCCAAAGAAGGCTTATAAATCAATGACTTAAAAAATGTAAAAAGAAAGTTAAGGTAGCTGAGTTCTACACATGACTCTTAAGGTGCTAAAATCAGGATTTAAAACTTATCTCAGTTTCTCTGTTTCTAAAATGAGGGACAATAGGACAAATGGTAACAACAGAAAGATCAAAGGGATTAATAGGCTACAAGAAATCATTTCAGTGCTTGAGTCTAAAGTGACAGATTAACAAAGTATAGTTACTGTAAGAGCTTCCATAAACATGAAAGGCTTGTATATTCCTAAATGCATCTTGAATGGTCTATAATATGATTGAACTGGTAAAATCTGCTGAGCCTGGTAAGCATTTAAATATTCTCTAACAAATTAAGAGTAGTAGACAAGTGTAAGATGTTGACCTTTACCTTGTGACAAAGACACGACAAGAGTCTGACTCTGGTGGATCTACAAAGGCAAGCTCACAAAGTCAACAATAGAGTGGTGGAATAAAAACAGCTGCAAATTCTTTGCCTCTTCTCCCACTAAATGTACTCTATTTTCCCTCCACTTGAATCTGGGCTGCCCTTTTGACCAAAAGAATGTGGTAGATGTGATACCATCGAATGTCCAAGGCCCATCCTTAAAAGATCTCCAGCCTTTGCCTTTGAAAATGCTTCCTATTTGAAGCCAGCTATCACGTAAGAAGTCCAACTACCCTGAGACTACCCTGCTGCCAGGTCATATGGAGAGACAGAAGCCATGCAGAGAAGCATGAAGGTCCCAGACACATAGTGAATGAAGCCTTCTGGAACCTTCTAACCCAGCCTACACTGCAGCTGAAGCAGCTATGTGAATGATCCCAGCCGATGCCATGTCAAGCCTGAGGCTTCATGAATTTCTGACTCGAAAGACTATGAGAAATAAAAGTGGTTGTTGTCTTAAGCCACAAAGTTTCTCAATAATTTGGTATGCAGCAAAAAGATAATCAAACCGAAAGAACGATCACTATAATTGAGGATTCAGACATACTCATTGCTTCCACAATCATAACAGGTTTCAGAAAAAGACATTAAGAAAAACAACAGTGATTACCAATTCAAGAAAATATAATTATTATTGCTCTAAAATCATCTTAAGTAGGCAAGAGCAATGTCAGTGAAGGTCATGTCAGTTGCTTTAATTTGACTCAAATCAGATAACGATACCCTATTTCACCTATCACTATTAATCACCACCACTCATGGCCTCTTGGTTCCTAGCAACACGCCTGCTTTGGCCCAGGTGCACCAAATCTTGATAAGTGCACTTAGAGCAGCAGTAGCAGCGTGCGTCTGACCAGCATTTGGTTGTTAACAGTTCATCCTCTAAAATCTCATACAAAACCAAACAAAGAGGGCTTTGGAGGAAAAGCTGCCATTTCTGCCCTTGGGTGCTCTAGACCAAGACTGTAAGCAGGTCTGAGCAGACCCATCCTCGTATCTGGGAACTTAAGGAGAACAGACTTGCCACCAGACCTACCTATTCTGGGGTATCTCCTGCCAAGCTACTATTTTCTAATGTCTGCCCCAGTGCATTAAGATGCTCACAACACTTACATCAGACTACCCTGAACATCAGACACCCCAGCTCTTTGACTTGAGCATTTGCCACGTCTGTCCTGGGAGCCAGAGGAATCTCCATAGCTGCCCATCAGTTCCTGCTTGAAGAATTAGTAGTGAACATAAAACAGCACAGGGAGCAAGTGCTGGTGCTACAGGAACTGACTCCAATTTAGAGGAACATTTTCAATTTAACTTTCAAATGTTAATTAAATTCTGTTCATTTGGCAGCATATTATCCATTCACAAGACAGAACTAAAAATCTAGGAGCAAGCACCTTTCTACAGACTCAACAGCCTGGCTGGCAATATGACTGTACTATGCCACCCAAAATAGAGGTTATCAAAAAGTTTTAAAGGCTGAAGAATGAAGAAAAACTATTTCTGCAAGAATACTCTCACAAGTTATCTGGCCTGGAATACTGAAAAAAAAATGAATTTTACTGTAAGGCATGGAATCCTCACGTAACCAAAATATCAAATTCAACATAACCTAAGAATAGCCTAGTTTCAGACCTGGATTCAAAATAGAAATTGCATCTGTCTCCTTGAAAATCCCCTCCAGGTCACGGATCAGTCCTAATGATTTTGTGGATTTTCTTACCTGACAGCAAACTTCAAGTTCTCTGTACATGAGGTTAATTTTATCACTATTTAAACATTTATGTGGCAGTTAACAAAAGCAAAATGATTTTACATTCTGTCTCTGTTAACCTCCAGAAAAAGGAATCAAGGCACTAAAAAAAGTGAATCGACTCGTTCTGGGTGTCGCTGTTGGTGGTAAACAGTGTAATGAGAACCCACTGCCTCCATCTATAACACACCAAGGGGTTGCACATTTCAGCCAACACAGGTTAAACAGACAGTTTTGTTTTGAAATGAGATATGAAAAAACTAGATATTTTTCAGAATCATAACATCTGGAGGATGGGCTTGTGCAACACAATCCTCATTTTCCTCTGTTATGCAGAATTCAACACGAAACGAATTATTTTCTGTTTCTTGGGTATTTCAGTAGTCTTAAACACTTGAAAACACACAGCCCACAGTGTGACAGACATGTCACCAAGCAGGTGACATTTTGGAAGGTGCTGCCACTGTTCAAAAGGGCAAAAACATGTATTTCTATTATCACAGTTTCAAAAAGAGTGTAAAATTGAAAAAGGCATGCAACGGTGTGTGGTCACAGGGCTGACAACCAGGGGGAAACTATGACACCCTGTTACTATGATAGCTACAGTCGTGTCTCCTCGCTGTCTGTCTCCAGACACAAACATGCTGAGACAAATGAGCCTTCCGACTGAAGGACGGGTTCTGCCTGCCAGGGAAAGCCCAGGTTCCAGTGGGGCAAAACTGATGCAGTCTTTGGAAGATCAACAATTATTTTCTTTTCCAAAATTTAATATATAAGAGGACATTTCACTTTTCAGCAAGAAACATTTCCCATTCAAAGAAACAATGAAATTCAAACCTAAATTCTAAATACTTGTAATTCATTCATCATATTATCCCATCATCTTCATTCATGTTGTGTTACATGCTTAACTACAGGCATCTGTTGTTCTCAATTATTGCATTCTCCAGGAATGATTTTTAACCCAAAGAACATTCCTCCAACAAGTGTATGAAAACTAAACTAACCCTATGTGTAAAACTCTACATGGAAACTTAACCAAAAATCCTCTATCCTAAACCCTCCATGTAAGGGAACATTGAATATTTCCTAGCCAGGGCTCCCCTGCGTTACTACCTGAACAAGATCTTTAACACGGAATTTAATGAAAAAACATACATTATCGCAGGCTCCCTCTTACTTTACCAGAGTGAGCACTCTCTCTTTTGTTCATCTTATTCCCCAGTACCTAGCACATAGCTGGTCCCAATAATTTAACACTAAACCATCATTAAAATATCTGTCATATTGGAAACCAGGCCAACAGGTGGACCATATCATTTTACAGATTTTCTAACAGACTCTCAACAAGTTTACAAATCATTTTTCCTTTGTTTTTATTCCTTTATTATCCATCATCAAAGCCTGTCTTGTTTATTTCACTATTAGACAAACTTCAAGTATTAATAATATAACCCGCAGACCCTCCATTAGCCTACAAGATAGTTTGCCTGCCTTAGTCTCGTCAGTCCTGTTCACCGCTACCACACTAATGTTCCTTCATCTCATGACGCCCTACTCAAAATCCCCAAAGGTCCAATATCAACCTATAGCAAAGGTCCTCAAACTGCAGTGTGCATAAGAATTACCTGAAGGACTTATTAAAACACAAACTTAGGGCCCCAATCCCCAGTGTCTGCTTCAGTCAGTCTAAAGCAGGGATAAAAAATTTGCATTTTTAATATGTTCCCAGATAATGCTGATGATACTAGTCTGGGAAATATACTTTGAGAGCCACTGGTCCAAAGCAATCATTCCCAAATACTGGATCCTAAGCAAATACATCCAAATCACCTTAAGAGCTAAAAAACACAGAATATAGTCTTTATCCACAGCAATGCTCATTCGGAAGGTGTGGACAGGACTAAGAATCAATCCCTAGGTTAACTGATATGTAGCCAGGTTCGGAAACTATTAGTCTAAAGATAAACCACAAACCACTTAGATGACACTTAAGGCTTTCCACAACCTGCACTCAAATATACCTGTCCAAATTTATCTTCTAGTCCACAATATAAACCTTCAGTTATAGTTAAATCCCTTTTCATACTTATCCCTGAATATCCTGGTTCATTTAGTCCTTTTGTGCCACTTATTATTATCTCATTACCTTTTTCACCTATCTGGGGCACCTTGCCCCATCTTCTCTACCTCCAAAGGACCAACTCATTACCAATCTCGAAAACTTCTCTTGGTCTATTCAACATGTCTCAGAATGATTATATTATGCATTACATCAACTACTGTTCTTATATTTAGCAACATTAGTTCATCTGTCTGTGTCATCAGATATCCAGTTTATTGGTGGGTTTATTGTCTAATATTCCTCAGTACTGTGTAATCTGAAAGAATTCTGAGGGAACTGTAAAAGATAGGCAACTAAAGACAATTTGAAAGTTGTATAACAATTTTCATTGTATAGCAATAACAATGTAAAATATTTACTATCTTTGTTCTTTATCTTTTCTTTCTTCGTTTTTCTTCCTCTCCTGCTTTCTTTTGGATTAATCAAAATTGTATTCTTTGTTTAATTTTATTCAATCTACTTGATTTTTAGCTATATATCTATTTTACAATTTTAGTGTTTGTTCTAGGGATTAAAATATGCATACTTAACTTATCATACTCTACCCTAAACATTATGCCTCTTCATGTATAATTCAAGAAACTCATAAAAGCACAGTTTCATGTACCTACTCCCATCCTTTGTGAAATTACTATATCTTACTTTCAAATATATTATAAAAACTATATATACTATTGTTTTGACTTAAGGAGAAATTAATATTCTTTAAACAAAAATAAAGACATTATGAAATGAGAAAAAAAGTATTTTATTTTGCCCACATATTTGCCATTTCTGGTCCTCTTTATTTTTTCCTGTAGATCTGAATTACTATCTGGTATTATTTTCCGTCAGCCTGAAAAACTTTCTATAACATTTCTTGAAGTATAGGTCTAGTGTTGACAAATTCCTTCAGCTTTAGTTCATTTGAAAATGTTTCTATTTTATCTTCATTTCAAAGGATATTTTCAGTTGATAAAAAATTCTAGATTGACAATTTTTTAGTTTTTCCAGCACTTTTAGATTGGTATTCACTGATTTCCGGCTTGCATTGTTTCTCATGAGAAGTCAATGATAATTTTTAACCACCGTTTGCCTATGAGCAATGTCTTTTTCCTCCCCTCTATTTTTTAAATTTTTCTTTGGTTTTCATAATGACGTGTGTCAAGGTGCTGATTTTCTTTGTGTTTATCTTACTTGGAATTTGTTGAGCTTCTTTGCATTTACATGTTTATATGTTTCAAAAAATTTGGAAATTTGGGGGTCATTCTTTCTTCTGGTATTTTTCTAACCCAATCTCTGTCCCCCTCTCCTTCTATACCTGCAACCACACAATTGTTAGACTGCAAAATATTGTCCTAAAAGATATTATGACTTTGTTCATTTTTCTTTTTGGTCTATTTTCTATCTGTGCTCTGTTTCAGATGGTTTAGATTGATCTATCTTCAAGTCCACTCATACTTTCTTCTACAGAATGTAATCTCCTACAAAATCCATCTGATGAACTTTTCATTTCAGATATTAATTCCTATCAACTTTTTGATCCTAGTTATGAGTCACATTTTCCTGCCTTTTCACAAGTATAATAATTGTATGTTAGACATTGTGGATGCTTTGTTATCGAGAATCTGGATTATGCTGTCTTACTTTATAGAGAGTGTTGTTCTGTCGGGCAATTAATTTATAGGCAGTTCAAGCTGATAAAGAGAGACTTGGTTTGGAGCTTGTTATGCGAGATCTATAGTAACCCTTCCTTTACCACTAGAACAGCCCTAACTCCTAAGATATAACTTTTCTGAGGTCACAGCTGAAATCACAGGATATTCTGCGAGCTCTCCCCATACTTCCTGGTCTGAACACCACCACTTCTGAGCATTTTATAACTTCTGAAACCTTCAATCATCTCACAGTCCCACAGTAGCTGCTTTCTGCTAAGCCTTGTGGTGTACACAGCTTCATATTTGACCAAAGGGCTAATAATGTGGAAAGTGTCCCCAAGGAGGATGCCAGGATGAATGTAGAGCTCATCTCCTGTGTTCTCTTCCCTCACCTGATTGCCTGAGCCCATCTGGCTCTATAGTTGCTTATAGCAAAAGGTAACTTCATCATGACCAGAACTAGAAGTCCCTAATTATAACAATTTTTGAAATAGCTTTAAAATCTATTCTTTTAGGCCGGGCGCTGTGGCTCACGCCTGTAATCCTAGCTCTTGGGAGGCCGAGGCGGGTGGATTGCTCAAGGTCAGGAGTTCAAAACCAGCCTGAGCAAGAGCGAGACCCCGTCTCTACTATAAATAGAAAGAAATTAATTGGCCAACTGATATATATATAAAAAAATTAGCCGGGCATGGTGGCGCATGCCTGTAGTCCCAGCTACTCGGGAGGCTGAGGCAGGAGGATCGCTTGAGCCCAGGAGTTTGAGGTTGCTGTGAGCTAGGCTGACGCCACGGCACTCACTCTAGCCTGGAAAACAAAGCGAGACTCTGTCTCAAAAAAAAAAAAAAAAAAAAAAAAAAAAAAAAAAATCTATTCTTTTATTTCATCCTTAAAATAAACATGTTACATGAAAGGCAAACATATTTCCATAGGACAGATTAGCAAACCAAGACACAAATGTGAATAACCAGCCTCCGACCCATATAGATATTTTATCTAATAAATAAATATTCATCAAGCACCTACTATGAGCACATGGTAACTGACCAAGCAGTAAAAAGAACTCAGAGAATATAGTTTCAACCCATATTATTGCTACTGAAGCATCAATAAAGAACATACATACCAAAAGATGTCTAATGAATGAATAACCAAGAATCATTTAATCTACCAGGAATATGTCTGCATTCTAAAAAATGATTATAATTTATACTTATGAATTATTTTTTCCTGCAAAGACTCCTATTTGCCATGCAAGTAATTTCATTTCTACATAGCTATAATTTTCAATTCCCTACATATACATAATTTTTTTTCTTATTAGTAGGTGCTAGCTAACTAAGCCACTTCAGTTTAGCTATGTCAAACTCGCTTCAGCTAACTCTTAATTGTATTTCTAATTTTCATCTGGCCAAATCAAATATCTTTTGCTGGCACACAGAGAAAATATATAATACAATTTCTAAATACCATCTCAGCAGTATCATACTAAACAATAATATTATTCCTCTAACCTTCAACAAATCAATGTGATACATTCACACCTTATGCATTTATCATCATCTCTCAAAATAAGCTCTTGACCTGCCATTTAACCCACTATATGCAGAAGCTGGCTATAAGGAAATAGTCAACAAAATTAAGCTACATATATGTTTATAAAATAGTGCTTAAGAACATTTTAATATTTATTACCTTAATGTATGACTAATTCCAATGAACTAAGTACATTACAACAGAAAGCCAGATACCATAAATATTGAGAATCTGCTATTTTTAAAGTCTGGCAAAAAAAAAAAAAACCAAGAGATTGCTACAGGTTTTTTGAAGATGGTAAAAGTTAATGCCATCAGCAGTATGACCTTTAAATGGAAGCATTACTTTCTCACCCTGTTTATGATCCTTAATATTTTAGGTGGCTGATTTTTTGCTGCTGTTGTTCTCAACTGTTATTCTGAATCAAGATGACAGCCTTACCTGCAGAACATCTTGGATCTTCATCCACACGTCTGCCATATCATACAATTTGATGTCTTCCTGCTGAGTGAGGGGAGTCACGACTGTGTCCTGCAGGTATCCCAGGACCACAGAGTGTGCAGTGGCTACAGCATTAAACTTGTCAAACAGTAACTCCAGCAGTTCTAGAAGCAATCTAGAGACAGAAACAAACAAACAAATAAATACCATTTACACAAACACACACATACATACAGATAGATGGTTTACACTGGCCTGCAAGAAAAACATCAAACTAAGGCACAGTATTAATAGCTTACTACAATGTAAATAGCACAGACATGAGAGTTAAACAGATTTGATTTGAAACAGTTGTATATTCTAAGCAAGTTCCTAAAACATATCTAAGCCTCAGTTTCCTGTGCTATAAAATGGAAATAAGAATTTAACAACCAATTGTAACATCCCTAAACCAGCAATAGCAGCTCAATAAACACTTATTTCCATTTTAACATATTTCAGTGATTATAATACTACTATTCTGTATTCACATAAGCAACTTCTCCAAGGAATTCAGGCAATTTTTTCAGACAATAGCTCAGATGTTACACAGAATATGCTATTCCCCAGCAATAAATTGGGCACTTTGGTAAGGATATTAATCCTTTTAGTCATGGAAAGCTATGCTTACTATCATTCAATTGTATGGCCTGAGCTGCCTGAAAAGAAATACACACCTGCCAAGCAATCTGACTTTCACCATGGGGAGCAGCTTAGGCATCCACATTATCTCATTTATCATAGCAAGATATGCTGGACACATATTATTACATCAATTTTATATACTCAAGGACACAAAATGAGGTTGCAAGGCAGCTGGGCCTAGAACAAAAGTTTATTTCCACATCAGTGCATTTAGCCACCTACCTCTCACTATAGTCCTAGAATGTAGATGTATATTTAGAAATAACTCAGAGCTTTATGTCACAGATGCCAAGTAATTCCTCTACCGCTGAGCCCTACAGCTTCACTGATCACCCAAGCCTGGAATCAGCCTTTCCTCCTCTGAACTTGCATGGTATTTTATCCTGCGTTTAAGAAACTTAAACATGTGGTTCAAATATGTGGCTCGATAAATGTGGGTCACATTTATTTATACAGAGATATTTTACCTCCCTTCTCTATTAATAGTCTTTCAGGGTAGGTGCCACCTTATATGTCTCTGCATACTTAGGAGCATTTAGAACAATGATCACCAAATATGTGCTGAACAAATTTGATGTGTACACCATGAACAAATACAGAAAACCTCAGAATGTGAGCTTTATTGTCTATTGTGTGACTCTCAGTTCATAGTTCTTATAAAGACTGATAAACCAATCTGGAAAGCAGAAAAGAGAAGCAGAAGAGCTTGTCAGTAGCGTCAATTAACAAGATTTTATTACCATAAATAAGAGGTTATAACTACAATCTCATCAAAACGTACAGGGTATTATCTATGCCTATGGCTTCTTTACTGCCCAATTATTGTAATTAATGTGCCCATGTGACATCCCATAACTTTCTTACAATAAAACCCTAATATCTATTTGACATTGTAATTTGGATGAGACAAAATCAATAGAATTTATGTAGTACTTCCAGTCTAGAATATACATACATAATCCAGAAATTACACATTGTATTTAGAAATAGAAGCCATTCTACCTTTTGAATGATGATTCTTTTTAATCTTGTAAAGGTCAATTCATATTTCTACTCACATATACTGTAAATAATTCTTCCTTCTCATTTGTGTTATTGGAGAACTCAAACATCAATAGAGAGAGGTACAAAATACAGAAAGATCTGTCTAAACATAAAAGCTGAACTAGCTAATTCAGTATAGGGAAATGATCTGTATAAAACTGGTATCTGGCATTACACAGATCAGTAATTTAATCAGCAAATACTTGACTAAGTGAAGGTTCTACTTTTCCAATAAATATTTGCGCTAAGTATGTAAGACGGTGGTTCCCAAATAGGAATCCACAGACCATAACATATTCTTTCAGAGGTAGATGGCAAAATAAGAAAAATATGAATGATATATTGACTCTTCACAAAGGTAAGTTTATTTAATTTTACATTTTTTGTACTCTCTTGGTAGGAAAACCTCAGTTATATTCTGTCATGATGACAGTTATGTTGCCAAATGCCCTTAATGAACAAAATTAAAACTTGATAATTGTATATTATACCACAGCATTTTCTGAAATTATATTGATCTGTGGTATTCAGAAGCCTGAGGCACACTGGTGTTCAATAGCCCAGTGGCATGAAGTTCTAGGCACAGGATTGTGAACCAGCAACAAAGTTTTAATGGAAAAGGAGTAGCTCCTCTGCTAGGGGTACCGTTATATGGTTAACTCCAGGTCCAATGAGCTCCACGACTGCACACCTTGTCTGTCTGTCAAGAACAAGAGCTGCTCAGCAACCAGGAGCCGTGCTCCATTTAGAAAAGAAACCCAGTGGAGAAATGAGGTGCAATATGAGATTCATAGTATCTATTAACATCATGGAAACAGCCATCCCTTGATAAAAAGCTGACATGTGGCCAGCTTCTGTCCCTCTTGGAAGTTCAAGGCCAAGATAGTTCTGTTCCTATAGTGTGGCCATCATAGCCAGGCTATACATGGAAGAGAGAAAGGAGGTATAATAGTAGCTAGGAAGAGACCAGAAGTGGGGAGACTCTACTTGCAGCTGCACCTACTTCAAGACCTCTACCCATTTCAAAGAGAAAGAAGTTCTCTCTTGCATTACCAAAGCACAATCACGTCATATTATTAAAATCTGCAGCTATAACATCAAAATTAAAAATGTTTATACTTCAAATGATACCAACGAAAAAATGAAAAGGCAATCCACAAAATGGGAAAAAATATTTGCAAATCATAGATCTGGTGAAAGACTTGTATCTAGAATATCTAAAGAACTCTTACACTCATGATAAAGAAAGCAATTGGATTTAAAAATGGACAAAGGATATGAATATACATTGCCCCAAAGAAAATATGAATGAGCAATAAGCAAGCAAAAAGATGCTCAACATCATTAGCCATCAGAAAAATGCAAATCAGAATCACCATGAGCTAGAACTGAAATCCACCATGATGGCTATAATCAAAAAGATAAACAATAAAAAGTGTTTAGTAGGGATGTAGAGAAATCAGAACTCTCATACAGTGCTGGGGGAATGCAGTGTGGTACAGCCACTTTGGAAAACAGTTTGGCAGCTCCTCAAGACATTAAACATAGAGTTACCATATGGACCTAGTAATTCCATTCCTAAAGACTCAAGAGAAATGAAAACACACGTGCACACAAAAATTTATGCAAAAAAACGTTCATAGCAGCACTCATAACAACCAAAAGGTGGAAACAATCCACGTGTCTATCAACTGAGGAATGGACAAACAAAATGCGGTATAGTTACACAATAGAATATTATTTGGCCATAAAAAAGGAATGAAGTGCTGATATATGATGCAACAGGAATGAACCTTGAAATTATTATGCTAAGTGGAAAATGTCAGTCACAGAAGATTATATATTGTATGATTCTATTTATATGAAATATTAAGGGTAGGCAAATTTTGAGAATCAGAAAATACATCAGTGGTAAGTTACTTAGGCTGGGGGAGGGTGGTTGATTGATAAAGTATGTGGAGTTTGTTTTAGGGAGGACAAAAATGTTCTACAACTAGAAAGTGGTGATGGCTGCAAAACCCTATGCATATACTAAAAAACACTGAATTGAATACTTTCAATAGGTAAATTGGATAATATGTGAATTATATCTCAACATAACTGCTTTGAAGAAAATAACAAAATAGCATTTGTGACTCTCAGTAAGGACAGTGAAGGCTTAACACCTCTGCAGCAGGGAAGAGGAAACACGTAGAACAACGAACAAGGAAGCTGGTATCACAAAAGCAAAGCATGATTCCTTTAAATTCTTACTACCATGAGGACATTAACTTTTTCTCTTTTTTGTTCACTTGGCTTTTGTTATTTGTTTCTCCTTCTTACATAAGCAATGTATAAGAAACAAAAAATTTCCATTCCTTTCCAGCACTGACACTTTCTACACATTTAATTATGAAAAATATTTGTTGACTTCTCCAAGTGTCCCCATCTGTAAAATTAAAGCATTAATTAATATCTGTTCTAGGAGCCTCACAGAGCTGCTAGAAGGATCAAATTAGAAAATAGAACTAGTTGAGGTAAATGGTAGAACACTAAAAAGAGGGGAGGTTCGGAATTCCTTTGTCATCTAGATTTTTTGCTTGAATAACACTGAAGATGATGATTACCTTTGGGGGAGGGAGAGAGAAGGAAGGGGGAGACAGAGGGAGAAAGACAGGGAGAGAGGGAGAGAATTAAAATTAAGTTAGAAATTTGGAAGGAGAATTGTTTGGTTTAGATCTGGATATGTTAAGTTTAAGATGTTTATCCTTAGGTATTTGGATATGCATGTACCAAGTTTAGGAGAGAAATTGATACTGAAAATTTAAAAAGTGATACCTTAAAGCGATACAAGTGAATCTACCATTTGATCCAGCAATCCCATTGCTGGGCATCTAACCCAAAAGATCCAATGACACTCTACAAAAAAGACACCTGCACTCGAATGTTTATAGCAGCACAATTCATAATTGCAAGGTTGTGGAAGCAGCCCAAGTGCCCATCAATCCAAGAATGGATTAATAAAATGTGTTATATGTATACCATGGAGTACTATTCAGCTCTAAGAAATAACGGTGACATAGCACATCTTATATTTTCCTGGTTAGAGCTGGAACCCATACTACTAAGTGAAGTATCCCAAGAATGGAAAAACAAGCACCACATATACTCACCAGCAAACTGGTATTAACTGAGCAGCACCTAAGTGGTCACATAGGTACTACAGTAATAGGGTATTGGGCAGGGGGTGCGGGGGGTGGGTATATACATACATAATGAGTTAGATGTGCACCGTCTGGGGGATGGTCATGCTGGAGACTCAGACTTGTGGGGGGAGGGAGGAAAGGACATTTATTGAAACCTTAAAATCTGTACCCCCATCATATGCCGAAATAAAAATAAAATAAAATAAAGTGATAAATATTTAAGAGGACGAGATCACTCAGAGATCGTATGCAGAATAAGAAAAGCAAGCAAGGTCCAGAGCCCATACTCCAGGAAACAAAAGATGGTTAGAAAGTGTCTAGAGAGGAAAAAGGAAGCCATAGAACATTTGAGAAGACAAAAGGATAAGAGAATATCAACAGAGTCAAAGGCTACACACAGGTCAAGTAAGGTAAAGAAAGAGAAATGTACACCGTACAGGCCACCAGTGAATTTGGCAAAAAGGGTTTCAGTGGAGCACAGAAGGGAAGGCAGCAGTGGGATGAGCAGTGAATGGCTGATAAGCAAAAAGAAACCAAAGTCAGTCACACACTTCACAAAGGCACACTGTTCCTCACCAGCATGCACGCTCCTTAGAAAAGAAAAGGAAAAAGGAAGACTTTTGCCTGATACATCAAAGAATAAAAGAGACTGGGAATCACTCAAATGAATAGGATGTAAATCTGCACTAGTCTGGCCCAATTTAATGCTACCAGAAATAGACTGAAATATGTTAATATTCCTTTACACTCTCCAACTAACTGCCCACACAACACGAGATTGAACAGCATTTGCCTTTGGCTACAGACACGTTCAGGATGACCTAAGCACACAGAGCCCCATTAAAATCATTCCCAATCCCACTCCCACCACAAAATATTTAATGAAAGTAGAAATAAAACATTCTGTTGCAGTTAGCTCTGTTGCTTACATACAATTAGGATCAAGATTTTCGCCACTGATCTAAAAGACAAAAGAATAGGCAAAATCATTAAGTTACTTGATGATTCCCTAAACTGAATTGAATTATTAAATAGTAAAGGCCTAAGAACCTTAGAGACTTGAATTTCAATTAATTGTAATTTCTGTCCTTCAGGAAAAAAAACACACACATGCCCCTCTCACAAGCTATTTCTAAAGTCAACAAATAATGTGCAATGATATGTAAGACAGCAACACAGTTGGTGAAAGAAACTCTCAGCCCTGGGATAGCAATGCAGTATAAACACCACTATAAAGCACTGCCATTAGAAACCTAGATGGCAATACCAGCTCTCTGCTAAACAGACATGAGCCTTTCAATACATCATGGGAATTCTCGAAATCTCAGGTTCCTCAGTCACAATCTCCTAATCATAAACTGACTGTGAGAATTATATGCAACCATGTATGGGAATGCACACTTAAAACAAAAGCAAACTAAAAGTAACAATGAATGGATTTCTGCACCTTTAGCAATTACCGCTTAGAAGGAACAGAAGGGAGATGAGAGATAGTCCAGATGTTCCCAAGGCCCAGCTGCATCTGTCCCTCATACAGCTTGGTTAGTAAACCCTGCTTGTATTCTAATAAAGATACATATTATCATTCTAATAAAAATCCCTCTTTCAGTTAGTTAAATTTGGATTTCTATCACTTATGACCAAAAGAGGCCTAATTTGAGGAATAAGAGCTGGTGCCCTTATTCCTCTGTGATTCTACAGTCCCTCCAAACAAATGATTACAATGAATGGAGAGAAGCCACAAAATAACAGTATGCACAGCCTCCTGGGCCAGAAAGTGAGGGCAGAATTCTTATCTTATTCTAAAACACCTCTCCCCCAATACCTGGCCCAATGTCCAGAATGGAGAAAACACTCACACTCGGTCAAATTTTGTGGGCAACTGAGTTCATAAGCAAAAGAACGAGCAATGTAGGGTGGCAGTATTAGGAGAAGTATCAGATTAAAGATACTGACCTGGGGACCTTCCTCCACATGGAGCACATAGTTAAAGCTGTCATAATGGATGAGAACCCTAAAAAAATAGGGCTAAAAAAAAAAATTAACCAGGCGTGCTCGCATGTACCTACAGTCCTAGCTACTAAGGAGGCTTAGGCATGAGGATCACTGGAGCCCAGGAGTTTGAGGCTGCAGTAGTGAGCTAGATCACGCCACTGCACTCCAGCCTGGGTGACAGAGAGAGATCCTGACTCTTAAGAAAAAAAAGAAAAAATACTGCAATAGAATCCATTTTATGTAAAAAATAAAAAAAAAAAAAACTAGAAAAGTGTCAAGATGAAAAAGGTACTTATTACTTATTCTTTAAACACATATCCAATTACCTGGCAGGTTTTAAAAACAGTCTTCTTACAGATGTAAGTAAAATGTTACTTATTCCCCCTAGATCTTCTACTAACTTCTTATCCACAGCAATCCCTATGTATTTCATCTTCAAGTGCCACCACAAAGAAAAGGCAGAGGGCTAAGAAACAGCAAATGTTAAGGAACAGTCACAGTTGCACAAGCCAAGAAATATCTATGGTGTAAAGCTACATCATCAAGCTGTGAAAAATGTTCAATATTTAAGGTGAGATAAGACTATCTGAATCTAAATTTAACATCCAGGGAACCTTGAATTAGTCATTTGGCTGGAAAACCTGAGTTTGCAGCCAAGAAGCTGCCTTACTTGGTCACGAAGCAAAGATACACACAAGGTAGAAGTCAGTTCTGTTCTACTACTTACCTGCTGAGACCTTAATATCAGGGTTCTATGTTTTCCCACTGACAGACAAAGGCAATAATCACAGAATGGTTATCTGCCTACCACTGTGCTCTAAAAGGTAAGAAAGTAGTGAACTCAAGAGTTTAGATTTTATATGAAAAATTAAAAGAAACTGATCGTCTAGTATACCAAAAGGGTCTTAGTTTTACCTGCCTGCATCTCGCACATTTTTCTTAAGCTCAGCTGAGCCAGTATTTTGCATTTCAAATAGGACATAGATCCCATTTAATCTTCAAGGTTATCTAATACCTACTTTTAAGGAAGAGATAAGTTTTACCACTTATTAATAACCGTCTTCATGTAAAAAGAAGTTACTATTTGAAGAGTGCTGACTCATTCTCCATCTGCACTATGAAAAGAACAGGAAAAAATTATTAGTAATATAGCATGAAACACAGTAAAAATAACAAGAATACTGAGCTGGGTCCTGACTCTAGGCGCTTCCTTCCTTCCTTTGTCACTTCCCTCCTTGTCAAGTCAGGTTTCTGAATTCTAAAGAGATGACCTCAAACTTCTAATTCTGATGTATGGTAAATTAGTGGCTAAAATTAGAAAATAAACCCAGCCCCTCTTTCTTTCAACTGAAGTATCAGCATCATCCTTTCAAAAGCCTGTCCCTCGTTCCAAAAGTAGTATTTCATCATAGCAGAATATTGAAAAAATGATCCATAAATCCACTTTCCAGAAATAACAAAAGTAAAGATTTTAGGTGCACATTCTTCGTACTTGTTGTCTATTATTCTTAGTACAAGAATGTACAAGGTCTCTAAAGGAATTGCTTAGCTAACTAAATTTGACTCTTAAGTGAGCTAATTGGCATCCATTTATTCTGTGGCTGCTTAGCACACATCCAGCTATCTCTGAGAACCCTGCCTTGGCTCACTTAGAGGGGTATGGGCAGGAAAATGGATATGTCAGTACAAATATTGCCCTTCTGAGGAAAAAGAAAATCAGGCCCAGGAAAAGAGTTAGGAGCATTATCTTTACATAAGTCAGAAAGCAAACTCACATGGTGGAAAAAGACTGCTTCTAATCTTAATTCTACCACCAACGAACTGTCAAATTATTTATTTCGGCTTTTACATTTCTCTGGGTAAATCTAGGATTAATAATAATGCCCCTGCCAGTGATAAGGAGAGTGGTGAGGCCCACCCAGGTGAGATAACAGATGGCAGACTGCTTTGCAAAGCATGACTGTTATAAAACCACAAAACTCCATGATGTTTGTGATGTTAAGAAGAGTGTTCTCAAACTTTAGCGTGCATAAGAATCATCTAAAGCATAGAGAACCGTAGGACTGCACCCAAAGATTCCAATTTAATCACCCACTCCATGGGACAATTTGCATTTCTGTCAAGTGACATTGGTGCTGTGGATTCTTAGACCCACTGTGAGTAGTGATGAAACTTTAAAAAAAAGTCACTTCCTCTTATTAAAAAATTACCTTCTTTGTACCTTTTTCTTATTTATTCACTCATTAAAAATTCGTGGGCACTGGATATGTACCCAGCCCTAAATCAGGCTGCAAATGCAAAGTTAATCCCCATCTTGTGAACTCACAGATTACTCTGATTAGAGACCACAGCAAGGGGGGGGGGGCTGGGAGCTAGACAAGCCCAGATAATAGAAGCACATCCTGAGATACAAACGAAGGTGCTTTAATCACATAAGATGCCACCCCTGCACAAACCCTGCAGAGTTTCATTTGACACAAGTTTTTTTGTTAGTTTTTGCAATGAAAAAATCCAGTGTCAGTTTGAACTTGGAGCACCTTTTTTTTTTTTTTTTTGAGACAGAGTCTCACTTTGTTGCCTAGGCTAGAGTGAGTGCCGAGTGCCGTGGCGTCAGCCTAGCTCACAGCAACCTCAAACTCCTGGCTCAAGCAATCCTGCTGCCTCAGCCTCCCAAGTAGCTGGGACTACAGGCATGCGCCACCATGCCCGGCTAATTTTTTCTATATATATTAGTTGGCCAATTAATTTGTTTCTATTTATAGTAGAGACGGGGTCTCGCTCTTGTTCAGGCTGGTTTCGAACTCCTGACCTCGAGCAATCCGCCCGCCTCGGCCTCCCAGAGAGCTAGGATTACAGGCATGAGCCACCGCGCCCGGCCTGGAGCACCTTTTGTATTATGACACTAACAAGTGCACAAAGATGACAAGACCTAAGGCAGCTCCCACTATCTGCCAGATAGAGAAATAGCCTTGATACAGCATGCTGGCTGACATCTAAATACAGTTATAACAACCCGTGAAATAGATTTTGTCTATTATTCCTTTAACTGATCAGGTCTTTAATTTGAACCTGCTGTAGTATATAAAACAAGAGAAATCAAGAACAGATTTTTTTTTTTTACTTTGCCAAATACAAAGCAAAGATTTAAGAAGTGATACTGAGTAAGCTCTCCAGCCTATTCAGCCAAGACACCTTTTTCTAAAGACTATAATCAAAGGACAATAAAAATGCAGAAAGACAGCTCTCTAAGTTCATGTTTACAAAAGTGCTATAAACATTATTGACATTGCTAATTCACCTTATATTCTAAGGGGCTATTATCAATTAATTTATTTAAGTCTTACTAGAAAGTATATAGACTTGGGACCTTCCATGGTAATGAGTTGTATATTTTAGTTAACAATTGGAGTAATAAGTCCCATATGTAAAAGAATTAATTCCTTTCATTTGCTCTAAAAATATTTCAGTAAAGCTGCAGGGGATATATCCTAGTTGAAGAATGGTGGAATTTCTTCTATATGTCCCTGGTTCATCCTATTCATCCCCTTCAATATTTAATAGTTGGGTATATTTAAAGCGTGTTCTCACTGATACGTGTAATCAAAAGTAGAGATTTAATCAAATGGAATCATAATCACTGAAGTTAAATTTACTTGCTTCCCGCTTGCTTTGATTCGAATTAACTACTCATCTAAATTACATCGAGGCCCTTCCTGATTCCAAGCATGTCCAGGTGCTACATGCAGCGCTTGGGAATGGCTACAAGAAGCCACAAGGACAAATGCTTGACCTTGCTCCAAAGCTGCTCTTAAATGACTTTGCTGTAAAATAAAATGACCAATTCCACCAAGTCCCACATTTCAGATACTTAGAAGAGTAACTCATATAGAAAGAAGAGATGCAAAGGAAATGCTACTTATGTGAAAAAGAAACGCATGCCTGACTCTAGCCACAGGTTTAAAAGATATCATGAGCACTATTTCAATTATTTCTCTTTCCATAAACACTGTACTTGTACTATAAAACTAACCTTGGGAACTGAGCCTTCAGACTTTCTAACAGATAAAAACCACTTTATAACAATGCTCTATTATATCAGTACATCCTCATACTGAGTTCTGGACTCCAAATTTTAAAAATATATTAAAAGTGTATTTTTTTCAAATGTTGGAGCAAGAATTCAATATATTCCTAAAAACCTACACTTTCATAGACTGAGAAGGCGGGGGGGGGGGGGGGGGAGGAGACAGAGTTTTAGGAAATGAGGCAAATATCAACCTTGAAAAGAACCATGACTTTAAAGTAAATGATTCAGTGTTAGAATTTGCTCAGCAGTCATGCAGCTAACACTCACAATCAATTACACGACAGATAACATAGGCAGCAGAAACAAAAGGAGTATACAATCCCTTAAAAGACAGCGTAATAAGCGTCAGCTATTTAAAAGTAGTATAGCCACACCTTCATAGTCCAAATGTATCAAAGATATAAACATTAAGACTGAGACTACATAAATATTAGAAAAGTTTGGAAATTTTATTTATAATCTAAGAGTGGGGAAGATCTAAGTTTGATACAAAACCCAGAAGCTATACAAGAAAACATTGATAAATTCAGCCTCATAAAAATTAAACAAATGTCTACACACCCAGAAACAACACAAAATCAAAAGACAGTGAAACTGGGGTGGGGCAAGGGGGTTGCAAAATAAATCCCAAAGAACTAATTTCCTAAATATATAAAGAGTTACTGCAAATCAATTAAAAGGCAGGCATACTAGGAAAATACAGTCCATTGAAAAGGAAACAGACATTATTTCAACACTGTACTACTGGAAATTTCAAACATTAAAAAAGTGAAGATAATAGGATAATGAACCACCTTGTACCCATCACGCTTCCTTAGTAAGCATCATTTCATGGTTTATTACAGCTGTATCTTCACCCATTCTCAAGCCAAATTATTTTGAAGCAATATATCCAGATATAACACAGACATCATGACTACAAATTACTTTTGTACAAATGGAAAAAAGAAGTTTAACCTCACTCATAAGAAGAAAAATGCAAACCGAAACCACCTTGGAAATGTCATTTTTCACCTCTCAGACTGGCAAAGATAAAAGGATTTGATAATACAATCTGTTGGCAAGGGAATATAGGAACTCTCGAACATTATCCGTGACATGAAAAATTAGTATCGTCTCTGAGAAAAGCACACTTGGCAATAATCAAAATTTAATCAACCACAGAGGTCAGCACATACTGGGAAAACGGCATGTCGAGAATCTGGCTGCTTTCCTTCTCACACCTTAGATGTCAATGTCATGCTAACTGACCAACTGGAAGAACAACTTGTAGGTGCTATCAACTGAACCAAGCTTGACAACTACAACCAGTATGAAGCAACAATAAAAGCTGCCCCACTTTATTACTTTTTTAAAAAAAAAAAAGCTCCTAAAGCCCAGCTACCTAAATTAGATAAGGTAACCGACCCATGGTTAAATGCTTTCGTGGCACTCTCTGCTCATCCTCTGCGGCAACTGGAATAACATAGTTATATGAGGGTTCTTTAATCAATGCCTTTCTTCTCCTTCAAATTCCATGAGGACAGAGACCACGTCTGATTTGTTGAGCATTTTAGCCCAATGTCTGGTCCACGGCAGATATTCAATACATGTGGAATTCATTCTTGCATTCAACAAATATTTATTATGGGTCAGGTGGGCACTGTGCTGGATTCTGGATACAGTGCTGAACACCTTATCTCCAGAGAGAATGAGAGTTCTCCTCTTCCATTCTTGGGGCAGTCAAAAAATAACCAAACACACACAGATATACACATAGATCATAAAAAGAAACTTCATGAACACAATGTCCACTTGGTCTAAAAACAGGTATTACATTTTTTCCATACTAAAATTTAGTTTGGGGAACACTCATACCCCCAGCAGGCATTTTCGTTTCTAATGATTTCTTTTGATTAAAATAACTTGAATAATTTAAATTAATTTTTAAATAATTTATTTTTCACTATAATTTAATATAAGTTATAAAATAGAGGGGGGAAAGAAACAAAACCTACAACCATACTACGCAAACACAACTACTTTCAGCATTAAAGTATATTTCTTTCCCATGTTTTCCATGAATTTTTTCAACATCACAGCAAGCACAAAACATGTATGGTTCTCTGCTTTTCATATCTGACATTTAATCTTCCTTCTTCATAATAGAGGTCAACGAACATTTCAAAATGGTCTCCTTCTAAAAGGAGGAAAGGCCTCCCTGGTAGTCATGGCTCCAACTCACTCAATCCTTTTTAAGACCAAGTCTTCTACCAAAGTGGAGCAGAACTCTAGCATCACCCCGTCAATTAATTTTCGCCTTCACATTTAAACAGGCCTATTTTCAAATAGATGGAATAGTTGCCTCACACATGCCAATCATTCTCTTTTTCCACATTCTTCTCTCTTCCATATTCTTGACAAGATACTGCATCTTTGAGAAGAATGCTTTTTCTTCCATCTCTTCCTTGTGCTTTTCCTATTTGTTAAATATTACAGAACTTCTTCCAGCTTCTTTGAAATAAAAATAACACAAAAATACTCATGAGCTAGATTTTGGGAAAGAATCAACAATTAGGCAGCAGGAGTTGAAGAAATTGGTTCTGAAAAGCAGAGGCTGCAGGCCACGTTCACCATCTGAAGCTGAAGACACTGCCTGTCTTTTCTGGGGAAATAATGGGTAGCAGGTGGTTCTGGTAAATTAGCAAGTCACATGTTGCCCTAATGTTTATCAAGTTGGCAATAATAGAAGTTGAATATTTTCCTTTAGTAGAAAGTGGAGGTTTAAAGACACCAATAGATTATGAATTAATGGAAAAGACAAAATATTTCTCCTATAAATAGACAACAGATAGTTTGGGAGATCAAAAACAAAATAAAATAAAATAATAAGTAGGTCACCAAAGTGATTTTTAAAAACTGGCTGGGAACGTATCCTGGCTCTGTAGGAATTGAAAGCAAGACAGAATTCACTAGCCTGGTTCCTTCTACATTTCTAGCAAAACAGCACACAACATTAATTCTCTTTACATAAAGACAAATGAAAATAGGCCCGCAATGCATCGCAACCAGAATATATTTAATAAGATGATGTTGAACAATGAAACTTTTAGGGAAAGTTACAGTACCAGTATCTTGTCTCAGAATAGCTAATGTTTTGAAACAGGCTATTTCTTCGGAGGGTGAGGGAGAAAGTATGCAATATTTCCTTCCACCTATGCTCCAACTTTCTTTAAGAAAAACAACAAATTCTTATACTTTTAGTCATAGGGTTCCTTGGTGGTAAAAATAATAATAATAATGCCAAGCATTGTGATTCTGCTTCTCCATGAAATATTATAAATGCCACTAACACCTTCCTAAGTGAAATTCAAAGCACACATAGCACCACACAAGCTTCAAGGGATAATTCGACAATATCTTTTCTAAAATTCCAATCATCTAGAAGCAACAATGCTGATCATTTTTTAATGGTTGTGATTAATTCAAGGGAATTAATTCTTGAGGAGTTTTAAAGCATTTGATAGCACACAACCACCAGACACTAGCTCAAAATTATCCGTCATTTGGAACCTGAGCCCTTTGAAATAATTTTTCAGGAATTTAATCTTTGATCCTCTAACAAAGTGGTTTATCCCAATTATTTGCTTTCTCTGTCCTATTTTTATCTCATAATAAAGGATGTAGGCCACAAATTTTGGATTTGTATGTTTTAAAATGGGATAATGTTAAGGACATGTAACCAAGGCAAACAGCTTGCTAGCTTATTAGTGTTCAATATATCCTGCCTGCAAAAGCTTTTTAAAATATAGGAAAAAAAAAAACAAAACTTAAAGGGGAAAAAAAATCTGCAGTTGACTCATTCCTCATAGAGAAACATTTAGCATTTCCTGGGGCAGTGTGCTGAACTTCCACTTCTAGTGCTGTAATTTCCACTCATGAATTCTGGAAGGGGCTTAGGCAATGGAAAAGGAAGAGGTCAAAATCCTATGAAAGACACGGTGCTTTTAAGGGTACTGTAATGAGATCTGCAGAAAAGTTATTGATCTGTGCCCTTTTGTTTTATTTCCAATATATACTATAGTAATGTTATTTCCCTATGAAAGTTCAGGGTGTTCATCTAGGGATTTGCAGCAACAAGGCAAATAGCAAACCAGAATTTTAGAGTATTTATTAGTAAGGAGTCAAAAGGTCTTCACAGAAATCCAGGCACCAGGCAGAGAAAGAAGAAAAGCAAAGTTCAAAGAATCACTCCCCAGCTTCTCTGGATCACGATGTGAGTGATCAAAGAACAGGAGAGTTGAGGAAGAAACCAATAATAAATAAACCTGTGTATTCACACACACACACACACACGCATACATGCATGTACTTACTGATGCTACTCTACTAAGCGCCACAACCTTCTAACCTCACATAAAGCAAGCAACCCTGTAAGACAGGTATTATTTCCTGCAGACTACAAAACAGGGATACAAAGTGAGGTCTGCTCTCTAAAACCCATCAAACATTCAACTCTGAAACATTCTGCAGCAAGAGAGGGATGGATGACAGTTTCTTTCACCAATGATAGTACTTTTGAATGAAGTTTATAAGAAAAGTAATTTTTGAAGAGTTTTAAAGTATAATTAAAATCAATGTTATTTAGATATACAAGAGAATGTAGAAATGTATTAATAAATAGAATATATTATTTTTTCCAAAGTATTTAAAGTCTGGGGAAGCCTATACTAAATGAGCTATTATTTATCCTTAAATTTGTTCATCCTCTTTTAAAAAAATGTTAAAGCCTAAGTACACACAGAATTTCTTTAACAACATATCTACAAGATTATGACCCCTTCTATGCACTGTCTGACACCTTCCAGGAGCTCAAAGCATTTGAGCAAATGAGGAGACATACTCTACCTTGCCCTCAGTTCTCATATGAAACTAGTTTCCACTGGCCTTTTCCTCCTATGCCAAATTCCTGCCTTTGTACATGTCTAATGTATGTGGGCATTTGGAGGGTAGAAGCAGAGAAGAAAGAAGAGGAAAGACAGACCCTTTTACAGTGAATCTTTGATTTTCTAGGAAAGCCCCAATTTCAAATATCTTGTTCCACTGTCAGACAACATTATTCTATTAATGCCCTTAAATCTTGTTTGGCAAACATGACCTCCCAGTGTATGATAGTCATAGTTAGAATCTGAACAATTTCAGTATGCTCCTTATGAAATAATATTTATAAAATTCAAATCCTATTTGTTGTTTTAAATAAATATAGAGATTCCTGAGCCTGATTTGCCTATCGGCAAACATCACAACACATTAAAGAAGAAAGTATGAGACCAAAGAAAATATCATAAATTTTAGAATCAAATGGACTGATGTTCAATTTTAAGATCAGGCACTTGTTCTATGGGCTTCAGCTAATATTTAATCTCTGAGCCCCACTTCTCCTAACTATAACATGTGGATACTAATATCTAGTCCATAGAGTTGTGATGAAAATTCAATAATATACATAAATTGCCTTGAACACTGCTTAGTACTCAATACATGCTCAATAACTGCTACATTCTTTCATTCAATTTATTTATTCATTCAATGTATCTGAATACGAACAACAGACTTTAAAATTTCTCAATAACGTCAAAAGGCAAAGAGCTGAATTATGCCTAGTCAAGCTGTTTTTACCAATCTGAGTTTGTATGGGCTACAGTATCTCAAGTTCAAGAAAGTAACCTCAACAGAAGATAAGTTACTTATGCCCCACTCTAGAAATTGTACAACAAATAGGGTTCTCAAAAACACAAACTGCATTCCCACATACCTTGGTTGGTTCTCCATAGTAAGGTTCTCTCCCCTCTGGTAGGCACTGTCCGCCACCTGGGTTGTAGACCTCTTCACAATTTGCTTCAGCTCCTGCTCCAAGCGCTCTTTAATCGCCTTTACTGTCTCTGGGATCTTCTTCAGTTTGGCCAGCCCCTTGATAAGGATACCCATAAAGAGGGTGCTGTTCTCCTCTGGATCCAATTCTAAATCCTCCTTGACGTCCTGCAGGTTTATCTCCCTCACTGCAAAATAAAATAATAACAACAGATACAGATTCCATTATAAAATCTAAAAACAGCAGTCTGATAAATGGGATGACTGCTTTGATTATTCCCTTAAAGGAATCAAAGAATATTTTTCAAGAAAGTCATTTCTGCATAGAAACTATCCAGGAGTCACAAAATAACAATTATATTCTTCAAATCATACCCATCAGCTAGTAATGAGAGGTAGAAGCAATTAAAAATTAGCAAGTAAATACCCACGGGAAGTTTTCCATAGACTACCACTTCTGCCATGAGTCCGCTGGTTCATGACATTTTCAAAGCATTCACTGTTTCTAAAATGCCATATGTGCTGCTGGGGGAAAATTCTAAAGAGCCAGTTCTTAGCCTTAAGTTCCTATTTATTCATTAGAAGTGATAACCAGCTGGAGAAAAAGACATTATAAATACATGTAGGAGGAAAAAAGGTAAATAAGTTAAAATTATAAACAAATTTAAAAAAAGACAAAGAAAAATAAAGGAAAAACAATATGCACAAGAGAGAAAAGACTTTAAGGAAAAAGTAATGAAGAGATATTTCATAAACACAAAAGAATAACCTCTTATTTTACTTTAAACATATGTCTGCTACAATAACATTATCTATCTGAGACAGATTGTGCTAATTAATAATCCATGTAAGTTTTCTGAGAAAGAATGTTATGTATCAAAAACCTCTGTAGATCTTTAGACTACAGCTTTCATTCAAACCATTTTGAAATGGAAGAAATAACCTAAAACAGTGGTTCTTAGCTCCTGTGGGGTGTTGGGGAGAGAGAGGGACTGGTGATCTTGAGATCTTTGTTATCTACTGAAAGCCATAGGCCTTTCCCTTCAAATAATGCATGTATATGCACAAAATTTCACATATGAATTCAGGGGGTTCACAATTGCCAAAAAGAACAGAAGGTTACAAAACTCTGGCCCAAAATAATAATACTCTCATCTTACAAATGGTTGGATTAAGATATACAAAAGCAAAAGTGAGTACAAGCCTGAAGATGGAGCCTGATAGTCAAAAGTCTTCCCCCATTCTCCCCTGTCCTCCATCCCTCAAAACAAATAGAACGTTTTTAAATTCGTGGTATCCTGATAGAATGAGTGTATTCTTCATTAGTAGACTAAAGCTCAGCTACATTACAAGCCATTCTAAGTTGTTCACCATTGAAATGGTATTAAAATCTACTTAGGGAAGAATAAAAATATCCCAGTAAATGGAGCAAATTCTTGTAACCGCTACATAAAGTCTCTAAAGCCTCTACTTCAGATGACATGGAATCCTCTGTGGGCTATCCTCCTCAGTTTCTTTTCAGGAGTCTCCCAACTTATAACATGCACTTAAGTAGGATTCCAAGAAGATGCTAGAATAGGAAGTATGAAGAATTTCTCTCCCCACCTGGGCAGCAACTGAACTGGCAGATCTGTCTGATGTAACTATTATAGAACTCTGGAGTCAACTGAAAGTTTGCAGCTCTCACAGGAAGGCTTAGATGGTAAAATGCAATAATGTTGGTCAATTACAGCTCTTAGCACTGTAGCAGCTACCCATCCACCCTCCAACCTCCATGTGACTGCAGATGACCGGGTAAAGACACAGGCTTAGAAAAGACCTGAGAAAACCTTAAATTAACACCCAGGCTGATCCTTAGGACAGAGACTACCTATAACACTCAAAACAAAAACAAAACAAACAAAAAACAATAACAACATCAAAAAACAGTAAACCCTGGGAAAGGAAGACAATTTGATTTCCAGAGTGACCACATTATTAGATTCAAAGGTCCAGTTTTCCACAAAAAAATCACAAGGCATACAAAGCACAAGGGAAAACACAGCCCATTCAAGTGGGAAAAAAGAAATCAACAGAAACTGCCCCTAAAAAAAACTTGATGGTAGGTCTACTTAAAAAAAAAACAACTCTTAAGATAAGTGTTTTCAAGATGCTCAAAGAACTAAAAGAAACTGGAGAAAATCAAGAAAATGATGTATGAACAAAATGGCAATATCAATAAAGGATTAGAAAAACTAAAAAGAAACCAAAAAGAAATTCTGAAGTTGAAAAGTATAATAACTGGAACAATAAATTCACTAGAGGGATTCAAAGGCAGATTTGAGCAGGCAGAATTTAAAAACCAGCCAATATTATTATCCTAATAAAAATATTCAAGTCTCAAGAACAGAAAAAAAAAAAAAAAAAAAAAACAGAAGAAAAGTGAACAGAGCCTATAGGACCTGTAGGAGACAATCAAATGGACCAACTTATACATCACATGAGTTCTAGAAAAAGAAGAGAAAGACAAAGTGGCAGAGAGAATATTTAAAGAAATAATAGCAGAAAACTTCCCAAATTTGATGAAGGACATGAATATAACATCCAAGAAGTTCAATAAACTCCAACTAAGAGCAACTCAAAGAAATCTACACCAAGAAATAGTATAATCAAACTTTCAAAAGACAAAGAGAAAATCTTGAAAGTAGTAAGAGAAGTAACCCATTACATACAGGGGTCCTCAATAAGATTATTCACAGATTTCTCATCAGAAATCTTAGAGATCAGAAGGCAGTGGGCTAATTCAAAGTGCTAAAAGAAAAATTACAAACTGTTAACCAAGAATCTTATATCCAAGAAAACTGTCCCTCAAAAGTGAGGGGGAAATTAAGGCATTCTCAGATAAACCAAAGCTAAGTAAGTTCATTACCACCAGACCTTCCCAGAAACAAATGTTCAAGAAAGTCCCACAAGTTAAAATGAAAAAACACTAGATAATAACTAAAAGCCATATGGAGAAATAATGACCTCTATAAATGTAAAAACCTAGGCAATTGTAAATGCCAGTAGTACTGTAACAATGGTTTGTAACTGCACTTTTTGTTTTCTACATGATTTAAAAGACAAACATTTTTCAAACAAAATTATTAGCCTAAAAGTTGCTATTGCTATAACTTTGGTTTGTAAATCCACATTTTGTTTTCCATATAATTTAAGAGGCTAACGCACTTAAAAGAATTAATTATTAGTTTATGTTTTGGGGTATGCAACATATAAAGTTGTAATTTCTCTGATATCAGCAACTAAAACCAATGGGGACACAGCTGTTAAAGGAGTAGAGTTTTTGTATGTTATTGAAGTTAAGCTGGCATAAATTCAAGTTAGAGTGTTATAACTTTAGGATTTTAAATGTAATCCCCACAGTAACCGCTAAGAAAATTGTCATACTATGTATACCAACAGAAAAATGAGAAAGGAATTTGAATTTTTCACTCTAAAAAAACAACTATACACAAAATAATACAGTAATGCAGCATATGAGGGGCAAAAAACCATAAGCCATATAGAAAATAGCAAAATGACAGAAATAAGTATCTCCTTACCAGCAATTACTTTAAATGTAAATGGACTAAACTCTCCAATTAGACAGAGGCTGTCAGAATGATTAAAGAAAATCATGATTCAACTATAAGCCTATTTGTGTGTTTGTAGATAGCATAAAGTAAAAGGCTGGAAAGAGATATTTCATTAAAAAAGTAGCAAAAAAAGAGCAGGAGTGGCTATACTAATATAAAACAAAATAGACTTTAAATCAAAAAAGGTTATAAGAGACAACAAAGGATATTATATATTAATAAAAGGCTCAATACAGCAAGAAGATATAACAATTACAAAAACTTACATACTTAATGGCAGACTATCAAAATATATAAAGCAAAACCTGGCAGAACTGAAGGCAAAAATAGACAGTTCTTCAATACTTAATCTCAACAATGGATAGGACAACCAGAAAGAAGGAAACAGAGGACATAAACAACACAATAAACCAACTACATCTTCAGACATATACAGAACGTTCTACCCCACAACAGTAGCACATGCACTCTTCTCAAGTGTACCTGTGACATTTTCCAAGATAGACCATATGCTATGACACAAGTTAATTCACAATAGGTTTAAAAAGATAGTCATCATCCAAAGCATCTTCTCTAACCAAATGTGGAGAAAGTTAGACATTAATTCCAGAAATAAAAATGGAAAACTCATAAATTTGTAGAAATTAAAACACTCTTTAAAAACCAGTGGATCAAAGAAGAAATCACAAAGGAAATGAGAAAATTACTTACAGACAAATGAAAATGAAAACACAGCATACCAAAACTTATGAGATGTAGCGGAACCAATGATAAGGGAGAAATTTCTATCTCCCTTATGGGCAAAAGACTTGAATAGACAATTCTCCAAAGAATAATTACAAATAGCCAAAAAGCACATGAAGAGACACTTAACATCACTAATCATTAGGAAAAAGTAAATCAAAACTATGAGACACCATGTTACACCCATTACAATGGCTAGCACCAAAAAAAAAAAAAAAAAAAAAAATCAGAAAATAGCAAGTGCTGAGGAGGATTAAGAAACTGGAAGACTTCTGCACTTTGGGATGAGAATGTAAAATGGTGTAGCCATTGTGAAAAACAGTGTTGTGGTTCCTTAAAAACTTAAAAATAGAATTACTATATATCCAGCAATTCTACTTCTTCTAAAAGAATTAAAAGCTGGGTCTTAAAGACATATTTGCACATTCATTTTCATAGTAGTAATTATTCACAATCATTAAAATGTGGAAGCAACCCGGTGTCCACTGACACATGAATATATAAGCAAAATGTGATATATACACACAATGGAATATTATTTAGCTTTAAAAAGGAAGGAAATTCTGACATACGCTAAAACATGAATGAACCTTGAGGACATTATGTGAAGTAAAATAAGCTAATCACAAAAAAGACAAATACTGTATGATCCCACTTATGAGGAACCTAGAGTAGTCAGATTTATAGAGACAGAAAGTAGAACATTAGTTGCCAGGGGCTGATGGGGAAGAGAGAATGGGGCCTTATCGTTTAATGGGTACAGAGCTTCAGTTTTACAAGATGAAAAGTGCTACAGAGATGGATGGTGATAATGGTTGCCCAACACCATGCATGCATTTAATACCACTGAACTGTATATTCAGAAGTGGTTAAAATGGGTAAGTGTTATGTTATATATATTTTACCACAATAAAAAATATACTTAAATATGAGCCACAGGCATTTTAATTATATACGTAATATAAGTACTTATACAAGTTTGTGCTTAGGTGAATAAGTCCTCTACAAATTTATCCATGATGTAAGTCTTACTAGACTCAAAAAACCCCTGAAATCCATGAGGAGAGAGAAGCACATAATGACCAGATGCATGTGGTTTTCCTTGCAATGGGAGGGCATCGCATGATAGGGTATTTAACAAATATATTTTTTTTAATACTAATAAAATTGGGAGTAAAACCAAGAAGTATTAGCCTCTAAAGATGACATGACAATTCTGAGGCAAATCAAAAACAGTCACCAATATTTCCAAATGTAACACTCAAAAATAGACATTTCAGTGCCTGGTTTTGTTTTGTGCATAAAGAAGCTAGACACCTCAGGCCACAGAAGTCCTCCATCCAGCATAACCAACCCCACAGCAAGGGGGGGAAGTACTTAGCAGCGAGGAGGCTTCTAAATTCAGCATGTCAGAAGGTGGAAATAAGCAGAACTATAAGCAGAGCTTCAGCCAGGAAAAAATGTGATAGGAATTTCGCTGAGACAAAAACACTCTTCACAAAAGAGCACATGTGAGTCACAAACATGGCACATTCAAGGGGCCACCTGAACATCACAGCTACCTGTCACAGAGTGATTGGTGATGAGGTAAATTAGTTTAAATCAATAAGGCCTGAGATCAGTGGCATACAGCCTCATACATGTACACTAATATGACAGATAGCCCATTAAAAACAACAAATAAGCAAGGTATGTACAATTAAATGCCACAGCCCCAAATGGCACATTTGGTTAAAACCTTATCTTTCTGTTTGTCTCCCGAAATCTCCTAGAGCATAAACATTGAACAGATCCAATATTAATTAATTTATATTATCTATTTCACTTACATCAGCTGAAAATTAAAAGGCAATTTAAAAGGATAATATAATCAACCATGACTAGTCTAATAATCGCAAAAACCGTGTGAGGTCAGATAGAATTATTGGTGCTTTATGGAAAAAGCCCTGTGCAAAAATAATTTAACTTAAATTCAGTAAGGCCTCACACCACAATTAGAACAAAATGTACAGACTTTCACGCTATAAAATGTACTCAGTATGTAGGTTTTAGAACACTTTAAAACCCGAAATACTTTACTTCCTTTCCCAATTCCCTTATCTTTGATGTTTTTGTTGTGAGGATCTTAACAAGTGAAGATTTCTCAAATGTGGCTTTTAAGACTTTCACTGACCAATGGGATAGTGCTAAATATTAAAAGATTTGAATGCCCTTTAACCAATTATTTCTACTAAAAGCCTATTGGCCCCAGGTGTTTCTTATTATACACACACACACACCTTTAAGTATATATAGATGTGGATATATAGGCATGTATGTCTAAGTGGATATAAATCGTGCCTGTGGTTGAGGCTAAGCAGGACTCAAAAGGAGGGTCTCACTAAGAATCCGGTTGAAAGAATTAAACAGATGATGTGTGAGGCCCTTTCAAGCTCTACAATTCCATGATTCCAGTAAATATAGTTTAAATCTATACATCTCTGGTTACATGGCCTATAGCTATTTAAAGGTATACCTATATTATAGATGGCCTGTTTAAAAAAAAAGATAAACAAGTTGAATAATCCATTTATGCAGCCAAATATTTTGTTTAAGTAACTATTTTGTCTCCCAGTGAGTACGGAGAACAATCTAGACCACCAGTCCACACAGCTGCTTTCTTTTCCCAGTATGTTCAGTAGAACAAGAACAGTAACACATGCTGCACCTAAACACCTGTCACCAAACTACAGAAAATAAGGGCCCTAATAATACACTTCAACTTTTTATTGAATTATTTCATTTATATTATACATGTTAGTTAAGATATAAGACAATAGCAGGGTTTACTATAGAAATTTAGTAGATGTCATTCCTTATACAATGCATGATATATAAATTATGCAAAGTTCACATATGTAATTTCAACCTACATAACTTAAGTTACATGTTATATTCAAGAATATATCCCTATATAACATAAGAACTGTCTGCCACTTTGAACAGGATATAAAAAAGAGCCTTCAAAAACATTACCAAGCCTAATTAGACAACTATAGTAACAAACAAATTACTTATCCACAATGCTGCCCCACAGATGAGAACCTGGCCTCAGAACACTGATAATATTCTCAAGTCAAAAATAATAAGAAAGTTACCATTTAAAAACAATTTGTATGCTTCTGGTCAAAATGGCACTGTAAATTCACACTCGAGATATTCGGTCTGCTCAAAACATAATTATACATAAAATATAAATTAAGAAAATAAAAAGGAATCGTCTGGCTCAAAATTGAGAGTAATATTTCTGTGGACAAGAAATGCATACAATGAGTGGACCCAGAGTATGAATCCAGTGAGCTCTGGGTGGAGAAGGAGGCAGAGGCAGCTGGATTCGGCCCATGTGGGGTAACATGCTCCACTGGCCAGATGAGCATCAAAATCCCCTATCAGGGGCACCAAGCCCAGGACCAAATCAAGGTCCTGCTTAGGCTGGAAGGCTGCTGACCTCACCAAATTCATATCCTTATCCCACATTCACATCTTGTCTCTGTCCAAGTACTTACTTGGTCAACTATGTATCTTAAATACCATTCCTCTCACCAGTGAAAAATTACTTCTTACATCTTGTATTCTAATTAATGCACCCACTGGTGCAGATTGAGAGCAATATCTGATGCACTGGTTGCCTCTGGAGTATAGAATTTTGATTAGGGTCTTTCAAATGTTAACTAACTACCCCTGGAGTGTAGATTCATGATTAAGGTACTTCAAAAATGTTAACTAAGCACCCCTAAGGTGCAGATTAAATTACTTTAAAGAAAACTACAGACAATATTATACCCCACTCCAGAAAGCATGCAGCCAAAAATCTGTGGCCAACTACTACTTGGGGCTATCATTTCCATGGAGCAAGGAGTTTACACAGCCTCAGAATAAGACTATGCACAGGAATAGCAGTGAGTTCTGAAAGCAAGACGACTGTGCACTAGTCCTTCTATAAGTGAAAAATGGGCCTAAGAGGGAAATAATAGTAGGTCTGCTTTGAGGAGAGACAGAATAGAAGCTCTGTTAGGAAAGAAACAAAAGTGACATCTGTTGAACCATTTTTCTATGGGATAGCACTTAGCTTACATTATCTCATTTATAGGAAAGATGATGTACCTTAGAAGGTCAAGAAGTAGAAGCCAGTCAAGAAGCAGCTACAAAAAATATAACAGGAATACAGTTCAATAAGAGGGACAAGGAACAAATGAATAAACTGACAGTTTATATTGACAATCACTAAAATGTATTAGGTTGCAGGCATTTGTTAATGCATGAACTTTTTTTAAGTTCAAGTTCTCAGGGAAATAGCATGATGTAGTGGAAAGAATAAGAGCTTGGCATCATATAATTTTAGATTTGATTAGCATATTTCTCACTTTCCAGTTGTATGATCTCCCTGTCATTTAATTTTGCTGGAATTCAGTTTCTTCACCTGTAAAGTGGAGATAATATTATCTACCTCACAGAGTTGTGCATATTGAGATAATGTGACATCAAAACTCAAAAAGAAGAAAAATAGTCAAAAAAATGTACTTTTAGGACTTTCAGCTTTGGGAACTCCTGGGTTGACAATAGTGGCTACTTAGGTCTCCATCTCTCAATATTTCCTCCAAAAACAATATAGAACAATAAGAAAAATAAACAAAACTACATAAAAACCATGTCCTCAGGATAACTTGAAAACAGAAATTGCCCAAAATCCAAAATAACTATAAGTAAAAATAGGAAAAAAACACCTAATCCCAGCAAGTGATCTCTCCTGCTCCTGCCCCCACCCCTGTTCTGCCACAAGGCTTTGTTGCAAGCAAAGGTACGGTGTGAAAAACTATGCCGAAGAAAGAAGGGAATTAGTGATGACCTTAGGGTTCATCTACAACCATCATAAGAAAGACAAAGTCAACCCTGAGTCTCAAAATATTAAAAAAGAATCCAAGCAGATCAGAGCACTGACTATAGGGAAGGGACTTAAAAGCAGGCACAATCTTAAGGACTAGTTTTTGAAAAACATAGCTTCTGGGAAAGAAATAAGACAAAAAGGAAAAGAGAAACGCCCTGGGGCTATTGGATGGTTAAAAGAGAAAGAAGCAAAGAGGGAAAATTCAGGATCCTACGTGATGACAAGAGAGCCAAAATGTAGAGACCACACACCGGCCCCCACCACCAAAACAGAAAACCCACAAATGTACCTGGACTTTGTTATACTGACAGAAGAGGGAGCCAACGAGCTAAAAATCCTGTAGAATACCCCAATACCATAAAAATGAACAGAAAAAAAATGATGAACAGATTCATACTGAGGTATTACAGAACAGACAGAAAATCAACACATATCAAGAAAGGTAAATTCTCTCCAACAAAAAAAACCCCACAAAGTACAAGAAAACTATTACAGAAGGCAACACTCCAGATGAAATTAATGTACTCAAACAAGAATTTGGGATACGAAAAGACCCCTTAAGCCAGAAATCAAAAACTAAGAACAGACGTGGAAAAAAAAACAGGAAGGTGTGAAAAGAAAGTGATAAAACTCAAGAAAAAAGAGAAGAAAAAGACAAAATTATCTCAGACATGTAGAATAAATTATTAAATGCCCAAGGTAGAATATGAATGTTCTCAAATATTCCATTTATATTCAAGTACATATTTCATAAGAAGCAGTGTAGAAATGCAAGAAACCAACAGATAATAAAGTGGAGACAGAGAAAGAAAAATATCAAAGAGAAAATAGTGGAAATGGAAGACAAGAAAAGAAAAAATAACAGCATTGGAATGAAAAAGGAGAAAAAAATGGAACAGAACTAAAAATTTTTTTTAATTTTAAATTGCCAGAAATTTTTTAAAATTTTGAATCTATAGAATGAAAAGTCTATTGGGTATCTGGGAAAATTAACTCAAAATAATCAACTCTAAAGCACATCCTATGTAAAACCATTAAATTTCTAGGATAAAAAAAATCTTCAAGGCCTACAGGCAAAAAGATCAAATAAAAGCAAAAAAACAAATTGGACTGGCATCAGAATTTTCTTAAGACATTCAAAGGAAGACAACAATGAAACTGTGTTTTTTTAAGTAATAAGTAAACGTGTACACTGAATAAGTAAACGTGTATACTGAAAAAGGTATACCAATTCAAGTTGCCCTTTAGGTATCAAGACTATAAAAAATAAATTTTCAATTAAGGGAATTCTGCACCAAAGAGTCCTTAACGACTCTATTAGATGATGAGCTTCATCCAAGAGATAACTGGGAAAACTTCAGCAAAAGGGCTGAAAATGAGCATTTTAAATATTTAAATATAGATTTAAGATAAGAACAAAAGTGGGGAAAAAACAGAAGACAACTACACAAAAGTAATATTTTGTGAAAAAGTAAAAATAATACAACTTAAAAATCAGAACAGAGAGAATGAGGAAAATAGAATAAGGTTATTGTTTGTTATATAGGCAATGATGGGAATTGAAGGAGACCTATAAAAATGGATAAAACAGAGAGTAAAAGTCAAAGAAGAAAACAAGGTATTAAGAACATTTTTTTAAAAAGTATACATTTAAAGACAACCACTAAAAATAAAAATCCTAAACACTACACTACAGCTGATAATAAAGAAACCACCTGCTTCTTGACCCACAGAACATTTACAAAAATTGATCATATATTAAGTCACAAAGAAAACACCAATAAATGCCATAGTAAAAACATTATAAACAATACTCCGATTATACAGAAGTAAAGCTAGACAGTATTAAGAAAAACAAAACAAATACAAAAGGCCATTTATCTTTAAATTTAAAATTTATTCTATTACAAACATTTGGATGAAAGGGAAAATATGAACTAAAATAAGACAATTTTTAAAAAATGATAATGAAAGCCCCACATTAGTGTTTATGGGATACATTTAAAGCAGTGATGAGAGAAAAATTCATATCACTATTTTTATCAGTAAAAATTTAAAAATTAAATGTATGACAAATTTCTACCGCAAAAATTTTTAAAAGAGTAACAAAATAAAGGAAAGCACGAAGAAGGAAATAATAGTGTTAAAAGCAGAAAATAACCTGTAATCCTAGCACTCTGGGAGGCTGAGGAGGGAGGATTGCTCAAGGTCAGAAGTTCGAAACCAGCCTGAGCAACAGCGAGACCCCCTCTCTACTAAAAATAGAGAGAAATTAATTGGCCGACTAAAAATATACATAGAAAAAATTAGCCAGGCATGGTGGCACACACCTGTACTCCCAGCTACTCGGGAGGCTGAGGCAGAAGGATTGCTTGTGCCCAGGAGTTTGAGGTTGCCATGAGTTAGACTGATGCCATGGGCACTCTAGCCCAACAACAGAGTGAGACTCTATCTCAAACAAACAAACAAAAAAAAAAGCAGAAAATAATGAGGTAGAGAACAAAATATAGAACTAATCAATAAATCAAATTCCTGGTATTTCTTAGGGAAAAAAACTAACAAAATAGACAAATTGCTAACTACTTTGATAAAGAAAAGAGAAATAACAGAAAAATAAAAAATAAGAAATGACAAAAAGGAAATAAAAGCAAAATTTTAAAACCATAATACTTTGTAGATCTCTATATAAATAAAATTGAAAAGCCAGATGAAATGGAAAATTTCCAAGGGAGATATAGATCTTAAATTAGATCTCACTGGAGACAAAAATGCTTCAAAAGACCAATTTGCACAGAGAAAATAGACAAAATTATAAAAGGGGGAAAAAATGAAAATGTAAAACAATATCAGACCCAAATGGTGTTACAGGAAAATTCCTAAGCCTCCAAACACCAGATAGTTCCAATGTTCCATAAATTGTTCTAGAATACTGAATATGAAGGAAGTTTTCTAGTTCCTTTTATGAAGCAAAGTATTACATTGAAACCAAAATCTCTATGAAGCAAATTAATACACTAAAATCAAAATCTCATAAGGTTGAAACAAAACAGTCTCATTCATATGATAGTATCACTCATAAACATCAATGCAAAAATCCTAAATAAAATGTTAGCAAACAGAACTCAATACCACATTGAGAAAATAATACGCTATGATCAAGAGGATTTATTCCAAGAGTGTAAATTGGCTCGATATTTGGAAATCCATTATTATAGCATGTTAATAGATTTAAAAATAAAATTAGAAAAAAAGATATAATTCACACAAAATATATAAAAATAGATCTTAAGCATATGAGAAATTGTTCAAACCCATACATAATTAGAGAAATGAAAATTAAACAACACTGTGACAACATTTCTCACCTATCAGACCAGCCGAAATTAAAAAGTATGACACACACTCTGTCAGCAAACAAGCACTCCTGATACATTGGTGGTGGAAATACAAACTGGTACTATTCTCCTAGTGGAGAATTTGGCGAGACCTAATAAAACTATATATGAGCACAGACCACATACAAAAAGTAACTCAAACATGGATCAAAAATCTAAACATAAGATCTAAAATTATAAAACTCTGAGAAGAAAACATAGGGGGAAAGGTTCATGACACTGGATTTGGTAAGGATTTCCAGAATATGACATGAAAAGCAAAGGCAACAAAAGAAGAAACAGATAAATTGAACTACATCAAAATTTAAAACTTCTGTGCATCAATGGACGCAATCAACACAGTGAAAACACAACCTATGAAATGGGAGAAAATATTTGAAAATCATATATCTGAAAAACAGCTAATATCCAGAATATATTTTTAAAAACCTCTAAAACTCAACAATATATAATAAGCCAATTTAAAAATGGGCAAAGGACCCGAGTTAACATTTCTCCAAAGATGACAAACAAGTGACCAAGAAGCACATGAAAAGATGTTCAACATCACTAATCATTAGGGAAATGCATATCAAAACCACAATCATATATAACCTCACACCCATTAGGGTGGCTACAGTTAAAAGAAGAAAAAGCAGAAAATGACAAGTGTTGATGGGTTTATGGAGAACTGGAACTGTTTGGTGCACTGTTGGTGGGAATGTAAAATGGTATGACTGCTGTGAAAACAGTATGGCAGATAACCAAAAAATTAAAAATAGAATTACCTTATGATCCAGCAATTCTACTTCTGGGTACATATTCAAAAGAACTGAAAAGAGGATTTCAAGGACATATTTACACTCATACTGACAGCACCACTACCACAACAGCCAAGAGGTAGAAGCAACCCAAGTCACCAGCAATAGATGAATGGATAAACAAAAGTGGTATACATACAATGGACTATTATTCAGCTTTGAAAAGAAAATTCTGACGCACACCACAACACGGATTAACCTTGAAAATATTGTGCTAAGAGAAATAAGCTAGTCACAAAAAACAAGTACTATATGATCCCATTTACACGGTCAAATTTATAGCAACACTGAAGGGAATGGTGATTGCCAGGAGCTGGGCTGGGGCTGAGGAGGAGCAGTTCTTTGACAATGGAATTTCAGTTTTGCAAAATGAGAAAGTTCTGGAGATTGGCTACACAAAAACACGAATATACTTAACACCATTTAACTGTCCACCTAGAAATGGTTAAGATGGCACATTTCATGTTATGAGTTTTCACCATATTAAAATTTTTTAAAGCTAAAAAATTTTTTTTTTTTAAGTTTGTTTTTTTTTTTTTTTTTTTTGAGACAGAGTCTCGCTTTGTTGCCCAGGCTAGAGTGAGTGCCGTGGCGTCAGCCTAGCTCACAGCAACCTCAAACTCCTGGGCTCGAGTGATCCTTCTGCCTCAGCCTCCCGGGTAGCTGGGACTACAGGCATGTGCCACCATGCCCGGCTAATTTTTTCTATATATATCAGTTGGCCAATTAATTTCTTTCTATTTATAGTAGAGACGGGGTCTCGCTCTGGCTCAGGCTGGTTTTGAACTCCTGACCTTGAGCAATCCGCCCGCCTCGGCCTCCCAAGAGCTAGGATTACAGGCGTGAGCCACAGCGCCCGGCCAAAGCTAAAAAATTTTTGAAAACCCTACATATGAGTTTATATTTTGATTCAGCTATCCATCTTCTAGAAATTTACTCTAAGAATACATCTCCAAAAACATGAAAATGTTAGGCTATTAACATTAGGTCATTAAGTATGAGGGTCTGATTTCCTTAAGGAATAAGTTTAATAGTCGATATCTCTGACATTTCACTTTGACACTTCTTGTTTTATTTTTATCATGAGGGTACATCCTCAGTCTTCCAAAAGTATGTTTTGGTTTGTGATTAATCTTTCAATTTTTTCTAAGAGCAATTTTTGTAAAACCATGGATAAGTAAAAAATTCATATTATTTTTGAATATGAGTTCTGTCATGGAACCAATGCAGGGCAGACAGCTAGAAATATCAACAAAGTGTTCAGGAAGGACGTGGCTAATGATGCACAGGATGTCAATGGTTTGAGAAGCTCCGTTTTGATGATTGTAATCTTGAAAATGAGCCACGTGGGCAACCTGACACCAAGGTGAATAATGATGAGCTGAAAGCTGTAGTGGAAATGAATCCATCTCAACCTACATGTGCATTAGCAGCAAGTTTGACATTACTATTCCCGACATTACTATTCCAACAATACTGGACCATTTGAAACAAATTGGCAAGGTAAAGAAGCCAGAGAGATGGATATGGCATGACTTAAAACAGCATCAGGAGAGAAATTGGCTGGGCGTGGTGGCTCACGCCTGTAATCCTAGCACTCAGTGAGGCTAAGGCAGGAGGATTGCTTGAGGTCAGGAGTTTGAGACCAGCCTGAGCAAGATCGAGACCCCATCTCCACTAAAAATAGAAAAAAAAAATTAGCCAGGCAACTAAACATAGAGAAATAAAAAATATAACAAAATAATGAGCAAAATCTCTATGAACTAACATGAAGTTATTTCCAGGATGTATTGAAAAGTGAAACAGCCAAATATTTATATAAGAAAGATCTATAGAATCCTACCCTTCATGGAAAAAAGAAAAAGCATAAGAAAAGATATTAATGTATGTATGCTTTATTAATATTATTATATTAATTTATAATATATTTATTTTAAATTTATTGTTATAAATATATTTACAATAATATATTTAATTATTATTTAATAAGCATATATTAATATGCTTTATTAATATATTAATATGCTTTATTAATATATTACTGTATTAATAAAGCTATTAGTATATATGTATATATATATTATATATATGTGTGCTTTTTTGTGAAAAAGAAATACAGGAAGGATAAAGCAGAAGCTAATAAAATTGATTACCTCTAAGGTTGTGGTCCCCAAAGCCTGTGTTCCCCCCGGGGGCCAAAAACCTATACTGCAGTCCATGGCCTATTAGGAACCAGACCACACAGCAGGAGGTGAGTGGTGGGCCAGCGAGTGAAGCTTCATCTGTATTTACAGCAGGTCCCCATCACTCTCATCACTGCCTGAGCTCTGCCTCCCCTCCCCCATCCCCCATTCCCCAGTCCATGAAAAAATTGTCTTCCATGAAACTGGTCCCTGGTGCCAAAAAGGTTGGGGACCACTGCTCTAAGGTGGAGAGAAATAAAATAGAACAGGAGACTGAGAATGAGATAGAAGACAGGGATAGAGAAGTGACACCTAAGTACTTTGTATTGTACTATAATTCTGATATGTAGAATATGATAATGTTTCATATGACCCCCCAGAATAAATAGTTAAAATCAACCAGGACCTAGAGTAACCCAAATGAAATAAAAATAGGAACAAATGAACCTAAATGTATTGCAAATAAACAACACAACCATACTGAGTGTGCTGGAGTAGAAACGAGCCAACCCAAGTAACTTCGGATTTTTTACTATTTTGATTAAATACTATATACCTTATAGTATTCAAATAGAACTGTACACAAATAATGTGCTCAAGTTAATTTATTTTTCACTGTGTCATGAATTGTTCTTCATAGGTTATTTGTAATTGTGAAATTATTTTATGTGTATACTGGGATTACACAAATAAGTTAAAAAGTGAGAACCAAGTTTCTCACTATTGAAGAAAAGAGCTAGAAATAGGGAAAGGAAGACAACTAGAATTGCAGTAGGTTGATTTGGCATTGGAGGTGAATTCATGTTTTACTTGCATACACACATGTATAGAAAGAAATAGATACAGATCCACGTATACATATATGTTTCTATCTGTACATGTGTATGGTATATACACATACCCATATGTAAACACACACATATATGTTTCCTAGTGCTGTCAGCTAAGAGGAACCACAGCAGTGACACACAGCAGCAATTCAAGCAACAAAATAAATAATAATGGTAATGATTACAATTCAAAGAACAAAATAAATAACCATGAATTACCATTGATTCAAGTAAGTAATGAATAAATAAATGAATGAAGAAGAAATAGCTCTTCATCACAGTAGAATTTTAATTAGTAAATGAAGAAAGAATGATAGAAAATGAAAACTACAATTTGGCAAACACCTAATCATTGCTACAGGCAAGAATAGTTTGGAACATGCACTGCATTGGAAATAATTTAAAAAAAAAATAGTTGATAACTTTAAAATCTCTCTGTAGCACAGTAGGTGCTAAAAAATTAAGGTTATGATCTAAATGAACAAAAATACAATCTACAGCTTCCAATCTAGCAGAAAGTTAAATAATCAGTTAAAAATTAAAAATAGGCTGGGTGCCATAGGTCACACCTATAAACCCAGCACTCTGGGAGGACGAGGAGGGACGATCCCTTGAGGTCAGGAGTTTGAGATCAGCCTGAGCAAGACTGAGACCCCATCTCTATAAAAAACAGAAAATTTAGACAGGCATGGTGGTGGCATGCACCTGTAGTCCCAGCTAGGAGGCTGAGGCAGGAGGATCACTTGAGCCCAGGAGTTTGAGGTTACAGTGAGCTATGATGACACCACTGCACTCTAGCCCAGGTGACAGGGCAAGACTCTGTCTTTAAAAAAAAAAAGAAAATATCATACTTAACGGTAACATTTTAGAGGCATTTCCATTGAGACTATTGCCTCTACCATTCAAAGTTATACTGTAGGTTCACAGCTACACAAAATATAATAAAGTAAAAGAAAGGAAAGGGAAAAGATAACTTTTAAATTTTCAAGAAATAAAGACAAAACTTTCCTTAACTGCAGGAACTGAATGTTTACATACTAAATCCAAGAAAATATACAACTATATCTTTTCAAATATTCTATTAGAATTTTTATTTGAGCATATTATGCAGGTACAAATGTTTAGGCTACATATATTACCTTTATCCCACCCAAGTCAAGAGCTTCAAGCATGTCCATCCCCCAAATGATGCCTACCACACCCATTAGGTGTGAATATACCCATCTCCTCCCCCCCAACCTGCGCGATACCCAATGAATGATACTACTATATGCACACATAAGTGTTGATCAGTTAATACCAATTTGATGGTGAGTACATGTGGTGTTTGTTATTCCATTCTTGTGATACTTAGTAGAATGGGCTCCAGCTCTATCCAAGATAATACAAGAGGTACTAGATCATCATTGTTTTTTGTGGCTGAGTAGAACTCCATGATATACATATGCCACATTTTATTAATCCTCTCATGTATTGATGGGCACTTGGGTTGTTTCCACATCTTTGTAATTGTGAACTGTGCTGCTATAAACATTCTAGTGCAGATGTCTTTTTTATAGAATGCCTTTTTTTCCTTTGGGTAGATGCCCAGTAACAGGACTGCTGGATCAAATGGTAGTTCCACTTTAAGCTCTTTGAGGTATCTCCATATTACTTTCCACAGAAGATGTACTATTTTGCAGTCCCACCAGCGGTGTATGAGTGTTCCTATCTCTCTGCATCCACACCAACATCTATTGCTTTGGGACTTTTTGGTAAAAGCTATTCTCACTGGAGTTAAGTGATATCTCATTATGGTTTTGACTTGCATTTCCCTGATGCTTAGAGATGTTGAGCATTTTTTCATATGTTTGTTGGCTATTAGTCTGTCTTCTTTTGAAAAGTTTCTGTTCTAGAAACTTTAAATAATTCAAAAAAATGGCTAGATACAGGATCAATATGAAAATATTAAGCTTTCCAGAAGTATAACAAAAGTGAAAATATAACAGAAAAAAATCACTCATTGTAACAACAAAAAATATAAAGTACTCAGTAATACAGCTAATAAAAGATGAATAAGACATTTATGAATCTAAAGAATTAAATAGAGAGGTTATTTCAAGTTCGTAGACAGAAAGAATCAAAAAGATATTAATTCTAATTCTATAAATTAGATGAAATTCCAATCAAAATCCCAATGGGGTTATTAATGGAACTTTACATCCTCACTCTAAAAGGTATATGAAGTAAAGGGCCAAGCATAGCCTAGATAATTTTGAAGATGAGCAAAATGGGAATACTTCCTCTGGGAGGTATCAAAATAAATCATAAAGCTATACATAATAAAACAGTGTGGTATTAGTGCTGAGATACATAATAGTTCAGTGGAACAAACGACTATAAAAACTCACATAATAAGAAAACATGATAGAGTGACATTAAAAATTAGTGGGTTTCTTTGTACTGTATTTGTAACTTTTCTGTCAATTGAAAACTATTCTAAAATAAAAAGTCTATGTAAAAACATTTCTAAAGTCAGTGGAGGAAGAATGGACTATTAGTAACTGCTGGAATAATTGGTTATGCGTAAGAAAACAAAATTCTGTTCCTGATAAAATAAATAAAAACATAAATTCCAAATAGCTTAAGAGAGCCACATTTAAAATGCAAACCTATAAAATATTAAGAAAGCACAGGCAAATTTTTTTTAAAAAATCATAATAGAAAAGGATTTCTTAAGGCAGAAGAAATACAAATTGTACAGGAAAATGTTAATGAATCTATTAATACATTAAAATAAATTCTAAAACATTTGTATAATAAAAGACATAAAGATAAGCTATAACTGGAAGATATTTGCAAACAACCCATTTACAGAAAAATACTTACCACCCATTTAATTTCCTTCCATATTAACAGGGAAAAGAAATGGCACAATAAAAACTGTACAAACAACAGACAATTTACAAATAAGACCTAAGAGGTCCATATACATAGAAACATGCTCAGCAACACCAGAAACCAGAGAAACTCAAACTAAACTAAAATTAAAAAAAAAACTATAAAAAAATAAACAAATTTGCAAAAATTAGAGTCTAATAAAACCAATAGAAAGGGCAAGGAAGTAGAGAAACAAAAGCTCATGCACTGCTTAGAGGAATCTATGTTGGTATAATCATTTTAAACAACAATTTGACAATACAAAATCTAAAATGCACAGCATTCCTATACATATACACATGTGCATCCTAAGAGTCAGGCTTCCCCACCTTTTGGGAACCATGGCACAAATGGAAAACAATAGTACTTAGACAGCATAACAGGCTACATCCCCAACTGACTACCGCAAAGGCTGAAGGGTCTGGTATCTTAGATATCAATGCCCATTCCCAAAAAAGCAGTGGATGGGAAACTGTCCTACAAGAACATGCACAAGAATATCTATTGCTGTAAGGTTCATAAAAATGAGAAACTGCAAACAACCTATACCTTATATTCTAGAGGGGAATGGATAAATTGTGATCTATTATATAATGAAATACCATAGTTAAAATTAATAAACTATAGCTATAGTTTCCCGTGAAAAAGATTTAAAAATACATTGTTGAGTGAAAAACTCACATATTGCATTACACAATTTACTTAAGCCTTAAAATAGGCAAAATAATATACTTTGAATATATAAATGTACTATTTATATATAAATATATATACATCAACATATAAATTAAATATATTGTTTCTATATTTACAAAAGTGCTATACACCCAGACATAGATAGAGAGAACATATGAAATCATTCAGGAAAAAGATACAGAACAATCTCAAAGTAATAATTACCTCTGGCATAGAAGAGAGAGGAAATGAACTGAGTAAGAACTCATGTAATCATAAGGAGCTTCAATTGACCTATAACGTTTTAATTTAATTTTTCAAAAAAAGAAGATCTTAAACAAATATGGAAAAATATTAAGATTTATTAACCTAGTGGGATGTACATGAGGTTATGGATATATTGATCTCTGAAATATGAATGCAATGTTCATATTTTATGATACATATTTATAATATTTTTTAAATACTTAAACAATAAACCCTGGCCTTCCTTTAATTTTATGTTTAGAAATACTTGAACTATTAATTCTACTATTCAGTCTCCTTTGTGTATATTCTTCAACTGTACTTACAATCAGTAACAGACATCAACGAAGATTTTTAATAAGAGCAAATGCAAGGACTTTTAGGAAATAGGTGATATAAAATGCCAAAGCAGGTCCTGACCTAAGGGCGGAAGTAACTTAAAAGGTATCATATTATGGAGAATCAGATCTTCACTATTCTAGATATGGGAACTCTAAGAGGAGAAATTTCATCTCTTCTTACATTAAGAAGTAGTGTTCCAACCCATGTAGAGAGAACGCTTTAAAAATCAGACCCCAAATTCTTAAGATATATCAAGTCTCAGAGCAAGACATTATGAAACAAAATGCACATCAGGACAACAGCAGCAAAAAAAAAAAAAAAATCAATTAATTTGTGTTCTAAGTTTTATTGCTTAACCTATGCTTGTACCAAAAAGAAAAGAAGTAAGAAGTCCAGTTTCATTACAGCCATAATCACAGCAATCCCAGCAGGAGCATGAATAAAATGAATAAAGAAGCCACAAATGAAATGCCTGTATAGCCTGGGAGTAATTGCTCAGTCAAAATGTTCCAAAGGCAGTTTGCCAAATGAAAAGACATACTGGGAGTCCAAAAGCTTAAACCAACATTTTACTACAATTATTGGCTTTTCTCCACACTTCTCCCATCCTTCTACCTAAGTTATAGCTGAATTACTACATCTAAATTAGACATTAGTTTCTCTGTACATTACAAAATACTATGACTGATGAGAGCATAAGAGAAAGGCTTACAAAAGATATTCCCTACATATTTGGAGTGGGAACAGCATGAGGCCAGGCTCCAACAGCTGCCATCGTGGTTGAACCTGGTCCAACCACCTCGACCTCCCTGCATCCAATTTGCATATCTGGAAAATGATTTTTAAAATAATACCTGATTAACTAGAGTTATAAGTAGTTTTTCAGAGATTTATGAGCATGGGTTTTTCTTTATACAAATTGCCTATTCGTATTTTTGCCTGTTATTCTATTAGCTTGTTTTATTGATTTATAGGGGTTCTTTATATATTCTGGATACTTAATCTCTGTCAGATAAATGCCACTCTTTCCACGGACATGGTCTCTTCTGTGAATTGCCAATTATTTTCTTAGTTCTTCATTATACTGTTTCTTTTCTTCTTTAATAGGTAGAAAAGCTAAGTGGATGCCAATCATTTTTCTGTTAATGGGTTACTTGCTTTTGCAAATCTGAGCCTTGACTTCGCATTTTGTAAGTAAATGTTTTATTTTTAAATTAGATGATGCATATGTATATATAATTCTATATACCTTTTATGATACCTTAAATATTTGATCATAAACTTAAATATAATGGATATAAATATAATTATTGTAATGACAGTACCTGCCATAACTATTAATACCTCATAGGACTGTTTTATCAGTTAAGTGAGGTAATGTATTTTGCAAGCTATAACACATAAACTATGATAGAAAATCTCCCATAGAAAAGTTACCCACAACTCTACCTCTAAATAGGACATGTGAAAAACTCATTTGCTAGCAATCAATATTCTCATTTAATTAATAATAACCTGAAAGTTCTCAGAAATCACCTCCCACCTTAACTGATGACACCCCAGTGGGAGATCCATTCTACCCAGAAATTCACTACTGGAACTTCCTCTATAAAAGCGTCAATTCTAAAGGATTACACCTTCAATCTTACTGTTTCACAAGGTGTGAGGGGAGCTTTAAGAGCCTATGTTAAATTCCCTGGGCTGACTTGCAGAGCAGTTCACAAGTAGACTCTTAGAACTTACAGTTCATTATTAAGAATAAGACAAAATTTCCATCCTTTATTATAGTATATTTCATCAGCTTCATACTTTTATACCTACTTAGTAACATTTTGTACAGCTCTCTGAATAATTTACATCTTCCTCATTTACACAATTCCCTTTAATAATGTGATGCAGATGAATATAGTCCTAAAGACTAGACTTGCAATAACTTAAAAAGACCTCATACTACATAATTTGAAGAAAGTCAAATTTTTTATGCTTGGCTCCTAAAGCTAACTCAAGTCAGAAAATACGCAGTGCCTAGTGTGGTAAGCAGAATAATGGTTCCCCAAAGATATCCACGTCCTGATCCCCAGAACCTGTGGCTACATCCCCTTCCATGGCAAAGCAGAGTGCAGATGTGATTAAGGTTAAGGACCTTGAGATGGGGAGAGTAGCCTGCACTATCCAGGTGGAAATAATCTAATCACACGAGTCCTTAAAAGGAGGAGGAGGAGGAGGCAGAAGAGACAGGGAGATACGCCGTGAGAAGGATGTGACCCACTGTTGCTGGTTTTGAGCCAAGGAGAGTGGCAGCGTCTAGGAGCCAAAAAAGGCAAGAAAACAGATGTTCCCCTAGAGCAGGGGTCCTCAAACTTTTTAAACAGGGGGCCAGTTCACTGTCCCTCAGACCATTGGAGAGTGCGCACTGTGGGCCAGGGACGAGTCAGCTGCTAAGCAGAACAGGCAGCAGCACAAAAACACCCCGCGGGCCGCATAAATGTCCTAGGCGCGGCATGTGGCCCGTAGTTTGAGGACTCCTGCCCTAGAGCTCCAAAGAGGAACACAGCCCTGCCAACACCTTGATTTTAGTCCAATAAGACTCTGACCAATTAGACCTCTGACCTACAAAACTATAAAATAATGAATTTATGTTATTTAAGCCACTAAGTTTGTGCGAATAGAAAATTAATACAAAGGATACCTAGAGCTTGTTTTCAGCACAACCAAGTGGTTGGAGGAGCATATTCTGGAACCTAGCTTGTGAGTTGAAACCATAGCTATTTGTTAGCTGTGTAAACTTAGAGCAAACATTAACCTCCCTATGCCTCACTTTTCTCATCTGTAAAACGGGGCTAACAATAGTACCCATCTCATAAGATTGCTGAAGGACTAAATTAGTTAATTCATGTAAAGCACTTAAAACACTGCTTCACATGTAGGAGGCACTAAATACATCTTAACCTCTGCTATTATTGATTTTAATCAATAATATTTTAACTACCTTCTTTTTCAGTCACCCACAGGAAAAAAAAATCACAAGATCAATAGTCTTCAAAACAGTCAAGGACATGAACCCATCTAAAAAGAAAGATTTGTACACATCTCTATAAGCAGTCTCCATAATGGTCCCAGGTCCACAAAACTACCATGTGGTTCTTTAAGTTGTTCCTAATAATGCCAAAGTCAAAGTGTCATTACAAACTCCACTAAGAGATAAACACAAACTCTACTAAGAGATAAACTCAAACTCCAGGACCTGACAGAAAAACTGCCCATCAAAAAGTAAGACCTGTCTTATTAAAAATAATAGATGTAGCAAATTAGTTTCTACTGAAATTTACCATAATTGGCATTTTCAGTTTGTTTGATATTTACACAATACTTTTCATGTGCAAAGCCTACCCTCTCATTTCATTATAAATAATTAAAATTTTTATTTTACTTCGCCATTGAATCGGCAACGTTTACGTAAATTAATAGAACCAGGCTAAGCAGTGGTGATGCACATTTATAAAAATGCAAATATGTAACAATTGGTAATGTCTACAAAAGGCAGGGATAAAATATAAATCAAAAGCATATTCTCTCTTTCATAATTCCACACTCTATAATAGCTCAAGAGCACTGTCAAAACTCAAAAGCAACACTACATCAGAAAGAGGGAAAGAACAAAACCTTTTCTAACTCCAAGAAGAGGCTTGAACACAAACCTTTGTAAAGTATCATAATAAAAATAAGTGTTTTGGATTTTTTAAAAAGATCAGTTACTAAGTAAACTGACAAAGGAAAAAATCTATTATAAAATCCTATACTTTCCTACTGTAAAAGTAACAAACTTCAAGATCCCAACCCTAAACAACCCTAAAATAATTTAATTAAATGACATTGTAAGGGTAATGAAATATGCTCAGCAACAATATCGTTAGGCTCTCAAAAGAAATACTTTTAATTAGTTACATGAAATGTATTGATTGAATCCAAATTATTTTTCTACCTTTTTATTCTTTCGAGCTCTATAGAACTAAAGAAAGAACCATAAGAACTAAATTTTATCTGATAAGACAGTAATAAGCATTACCATTTCTTTAGAAGGCACTGCAGACTGTGGCTGCCACACAAAGGCACTTGAAAGGCATCCCACAAAAGACATCCAGCCCCTCTTCTCCCCCAACCCAAAGCTGCAATGGCAGAGAAACTCTCTGCAAAGGCCCAGAAGTTCTCTAAACCCAGCTGAGCTGAATTTTCTGAAGGGGCAAGTCTGAGCCACTCTACAAGATTCCCTTAAATCTTTGCATGCAGACTCAAAGTACATCCTCACACCCCCAACCCATAATGTATCCCAAATACATATATCCCAAAATGTCTTAAATATATCCCAAAATGTTTCTCCTTTGTTTTGTTCAACAGGACATTAGAGAGCCCCAGCAAAGAAACAATTCATTTGTAGACACATCATCAAAGTGTGTTACATGTATGAGTGTATTTGCATACGTGGATGCAGGTACATTTGGGAGCAGAGCAGCCACTGGAAGATGAAAAGGGAATCAGGACATAGGACAGAGGTCACACACTCAAAACCTGCCTAGGACCAGACATACAATGTAATCCATGAAACAGGTGAGTAAAAGCTAATACAGGTTACAGCAAAAAGGAAAACACACTCTATCAAAAAACACGCAAACTCTAGAAAAACAGTATCGGTCAAATAAAACACACCAACAGCTGGATACAGCAGGCAGGCCAGGTTCAGCTGCCAGTTTTCAGCCCTGGTAATGCGACAGGCCCAATCAAAGATTGTGTATCTTACTTGCTCTGAAGGTTGCAAAGGGCTCATCACAGCCTCTCATGTCAGGCCCTCTAAGCCCAGCCCCCAGAGGCTTCCCCAGGTCTTGGCCTAGGAACATTTGAATACTTACCACTTGAACTTCCAGCAATAGAATATTGAGAGGTATCGAGGAATTTTCTAGGAGTAGGGAGGTTTGTTACATCAATCAGAGGAACAGGAGAAGCATCCTTCACAAGGGAGCTGAAGGAAAACAGCAATAGTAGTTACCACTTTTTCCAAAACCAGTTGAAGTCCCACGACATGCCCAGCCCTTACAATTTTTCTTCTGTCATGAGCCCTCTTTCCACTGTGACTTTAAACAGCTCCCAAGTATATTTCCATTAAAGAGGTGACTGTCACAGACTAGGGTATAAAGATATATTCTAAGGGTTCCAAGCACATAAATCTTTATTTTGTCTTTTCATATCAATGTCATGTTTAAGAAATTTGTGTATGTTCTAGATCATCTGGATGACCACCTTACAACAAAATTTATGCCAAGCAATTTCACTATCCTTCTTTGTATCTGTATTAAAGATTAATTTATCAGCAACGAAAGATCAAATGATACCATGTCATAAGTGAATGATGGTTTAACAGTAGTTAAACCCTTGTTTAACTTGTGTTTTTCAAGCTGAAGTTTTTGACATATTCTGGGAGTTCACTACATTTAGTTTTCTTGAAAAGAGTTTCAAAGTTCATCAAGTTGGGAAGCACTACACTAAAGCATGATTTAAGGAATCTCAAATAGGTTAACTCAAAATCTGATTATCCATTTCACCTTTTCCAAAAAAGCCTAGCCCTTCATCTTAATGATTAACTTTAGAGTCTCCAAAATAAACACCTTAATTTTAAATGACACAAGAACTACAAAAAACAAATTTTCAAGGTGATTCTCATTTCCAAGCATCTGTAAGTGCAAGAATGCAGGCAATGCTTCTCTAAGTCAAAGGTAGAGATGTCAAAGACATAATTCTCATGTCTTTCCAGTCCTAAAATACATGATCAGGAGCAGTGGCTACCCAGGGCAGTGATCTCAAAGTTAGAGCAAGGAAGAGACCAGACTCATAGGAAGGACTTCTCCAAATGAGACGGAAGGATGAGTGCAATTGTGAATAACGTCTGCCCTGCCCCCATAATGATACGTCCCCATCTCCCTTCTCACACTCTTTTTAGAACCAAAGTGTTAGGTATGTGTGTATTTTTAACTAATAAAAAACAAGCACATTCTTTCAGAAAACTTTAAAAAAACAAACTCTGTTAAATAGCAAAATTATCATTTAAGGTATTATTATTTTGTTAATATGTGCTAATAACGTGTGAACCATTGCCCTGGGCCTTGAGGATCATCATGTCATTAACTTTTTCTCTTTTCACTCATTACAGGGAAAGGGGAAATCATTACTCACAATTCTTGAGCATCTGTTATGTGCTTGGCACGGTGCTCAGTGCTGAGGGTGCAAGTATGACTAAGATACGAGCCGAACCAAACTTAGTATATTTCCAATTGTTACAAATCACTTGCAGACTAATGTGAAATTCTAGTGAAGCATAAGATATTAAAATAACAGAAATAGCATTTACCAGGAATTGAACTGGCGTATTTCCAAGAACTCTTTTCTACCAATATAAAGCCATAAGTTCCAAATTGCCTAAACTATCTTGAGAAAATCCAAGAGTCTTCAAATCCAGTGATCTGTCATAATGGCATTTATCTACTTATAAAATCAATTGGATCACAGATTTATCCATTCTTTCAGCTGTTATGACTACTTTTGTATTCTCATTTTTCCCTCTAAACTCCCTCATCCTCTTTTACCTGCATTTTACCCACAGTTAGAAAACTGGCTCCCCAGACCTCCCTAGGCCCTGGATACATGTGCCCAAAGAAACTTGAGAATAATCACTGAGTTTTATAGTTCTACTACTGAGTAATTAAGAAAAAGTAAATTTCAATGACAGGAAAAATATATATTTTTCCTTTAAATGACAGGAAAAATATATAATGCATTTTGTAAATATTTGGATATTTCTATAACAAAGTAGAGGATTATATTTAAAACACAGATAAATAAAGGTATCAGTTATTAACAGTAGGCAAATTCAGGTATATAGCTGGAATACTGCCTGCCAAGCCTAATAATAAACCAGCAATTATTACTTATGTGTGTGCACACCAACATGTATGTGTGTGTGTATATATATATGTATCTATAATAGTACACACCTTTTTAAACATAGATGTGCATATGATTCACTCTAGATGAAAACCTTCAATTATTGTCTCAGTTTTAACCTAAAAGCATATCTTGGCTAAATATAGGGTGATAAATGGCTTGTCTTTTCAACTTTGAAAAACGTAACCTGCCACTTTTATTACCAGAGCTAGAAGGGCCCTCAAACTCCATCAATAAACTTTTAGAAAGTCAATTCACTGCAAAGCTATTTTCATACACTCATCTCTCTCTCTGAGATTTTTCCTTACACTTCAATTTTCTCCTTTGTGAACACTAACCCAAAGGCAAGTAACTCTGGAAATGACTTTAGTTTTTCTCTTGTTCTTTTCTGAAAGGACTTGGTCTCAAAAGTTCCAGAGAAAAGGGAGTACACCCACTCATTTAGTGACTGCAGACATGAAGCTCAGCGAGAGACAGGTGCTATTATACAATAACACATTTCAATAGGAGGGACCTCAGCTTGCATCTCAGGAGAGAGAAAAAGGCCTCTTCTCACAATGTATCAGAGATATTAATTAATTAAAAACTTCAAAGGGTTTAAAATCACTCAGCGAAAGTATTTTTGAAAACAAAAAATAAAATAAAAAATTAAACTGTTCTTTTGAAGTTTGTAATTGATATGAATTCTCTGACCTGGCTTTTTTTTTTAAGGAATACTGATAGTTATTTTTCTTTTTAAATACATGATTACAAATTTTCCTTTTAAATCCATTCAGAATCATTCATAGTTAAGATCAAAAGACAGCTGATGTACACCAAATCCCTAAAATATGCCAGGCGCAGTGGCTCACCCCTGTAATCCTAGCACTCTGGGAGGCCAAGGAGGGTAGATTGTTTGAGCTCAGGAGTTCAAGACCAGCCTGAACAAGAATCAGACCCCGTCTCTACTAAAAATAGAAACAATTAGCCGGGCAACTAAAAATAGAAACAAAAAATTAGCCAGGCATGGTGGCGAGCACCTGTAATCCCAGCTACTCGGGAGGCTGAGGCATGAGGATTGCTTGAGCCCAGGAGTTTGAGGTTGCTGTGAGCTAGGCTGACACCACAACACTCTAGCCCGGGCATGGAGCAAGAGACTGTCTCAAAAAAAAAAAAAAAGATAGTCCCCCAAATTAAATACCAATTGTATATTGTGACTGAATGTGTTTTGCTATTTGATGACAACATGGTGGAGGACGGGAAAACCATAAAGCAAATTAAACTATACCAAAAACAAGCCAAAACCACTGCCACCAGAAACCCAAGGATTTTCTTCTAACTGTTAACCAGCCATCCAACCAGTAAGACTATGTTTCTAAATGTGTTTGATTTCAAAATTTCAGCACATGAAAACAGTTTTGGGTTTTTTGGGTTTTTTTATTTGTTTGTTTGTTGGGGGGTTTTTTATAACAAGAAGGGTTAGAAGTGCTGACAGCTTATTAAACATTTGCTTTTTAATTAGAACATATTTCTGTTCCTTCACTTAGCAATAAATGTGTCCAGCTATGTCCAAAATTTATAGCTGCAGCTCTTTTGGCTGATTTTATTGTCAAACTAAAAACTGACAGAGGTGCTGAACTTTAAATTGTAAATGTAGTAACTGATGTATTCACTTCTCTAACCAGAACAGCTGGTACAGTACCTGTCAAAGAGCAAGGGCTCATAAAAGTTTGTTAAATCAAACTGAGCTGAGAAATATCTGTCAAAGATAATATGCCCTTAGTAAGAAAATTTAACTGTATAATGAAACAGGAATGGCTGGCATAGTAATTCTCTACAGTTCTAAGGGCTGGCTGAACATACAGAAAGAATAATTTATGATTTAGAGGGTATAAAAGCAAAAAAGAGTCATGGTTTCAAATGACAGACCAAGGGTAAAGACATAGTAATAGAAAATAAAGGGGAGCTAAAAATTAAAAATCTAAGCAAAGAGGAAAAAGAAAGTAAAGAACTGAAAGTCATTAACAAAAAACAAGCATGCAAACAGAAAAAAAAATCTTTAAAAGATGAAACGATTAGGGAGCAAATAATTAATGAGGTCAAGAACATTCTTTACATCAAATTTTCTCCTCTGCAAGCTAGATGTCCAAGAACGTCCAAAGCAGCAAGATCAAATTGAGTATTAACCCATGATGCATGCAATAAATAAAAAGATTATTTTTAAATAACTTCTTATTGATGTTGTCTGATTATAAAGATATAAGTTCTTTTTTGAATATATAAAGAAGATAAAAATAATCCATTGACATCATTTGGGTGTAATGTCTTTTAAAACATTTTACAGAAAGGAGTCTCAGTCTGTCCATTCACACACACCCGGACCCCTGTACATATACACACTCAAACACACCAAAAGAGGCACACATGATCTTTTTTCAACATTCTGTGATCATCCCGTGTAAAGTTTTGAATTCTAGTTTTTCCCTTCAACAGCATAACCTAAACATGTTCCCATTTCATTAGGAAAAAAATCTTCAAAAGCATCATCAATAACTGTATTATTAAAGTAATACATGATCGCGATGAACACAGGGAACAAAGGAATTCCTTCTTTCTTATTCCCCACCCCACACTTCCATTTCCCACAGGTAACTCCTGTCATCAATGTTTTGACATTATCTGTTCAGAAATTTTCTACACACATACAAATATTTATATCTAAAAGACACAGTTAATTTCTATCTTTTCAATCTTTCACAAATAGGTTCACACTATATATGCTGTTTTTCAACTTGCTTTTTGGACTCAACAATACATCTTAGGAATCTTTCCATAGTAGCACATAGAGGTTATTCTCATTTCTTTTTAAGTTCTAGAAACACAGTATAGATATACCATACTCCTCTTGATGAACATTCAAGTTACATATATTTTGCTGTTGTCTTCACCAATAATGTTGCAATTAATATCCTGTTACATATATTTTTATGAACGGGTACTATTTTTATAAGATGTGCACCAAGAAATGAAATCTCCTGGTCAAAGAATAAGCAATTTTTTAATTTTCTGAAAAGATATACTAGTTATTCCACCACCAGGAGAAAGCTACTCATTTCCCCCTAACCTTACCAGCACAGCATGCTATCGATATCTTTAATTTTGGTAATTTTATGATCAAAAACACTGCATTTAATTTTTCAAAATTTGTATTTCTATGGCTACTCATAACATTGCACAATCTGCCTATGTTTGTTAGCCATTTACATTTTTTAAATCTATGAATGACCTGTCTATATCCCTTTTCTATTATTAATCTTACAAATATTTTCATACTTTAAATATTAAAGCTTCATATATGTATTATATTAATATTTTCTCAGGGTCTATTTTATCTTTTGACTCCATTTTACTAAAGGTAAGTTTTTAGTTTTTAAATGCTAAATCATTTAATATTTTTATGACTTCTGACATGCTTGTGAAAGCCTCCACACATTCTCCTATTTAAATATTTCACCTGGAATTTAACTAGAACTGACATCTTTATGAGCTAAGAATATACACGGTCTCACTATTTGTTTCTTTTCTTTAAAAAAAAATTTTTTTTTCATGTAGGCATATATCTTTCTTTTGTGAATTCTACTGATTATCTATTTTCTAATTCAAAAACATCTGGTCTTCTTTATATGTCTGTGCCTCCAAGTGATTTCCTTTGTTTTCTCTGCAGTAGAAATTTGTTGTGCAGTGTGTGTTTGCTTCTGGTTACCAACCATCTGAACGGTCTTTGCATTTGGAAGGAATCTCCACTGTCTGAGTCAAAGCAAAAAGAGAGCCCTACTTCCTACTATGGAAGCTGAAGGAGGCCAGACACGACCCAGGCTCAGCAAACAGGATGCTTCCACCCAGGACTCTGAATCTTGAAGAGATGAAGGAAAGATGCAGGGACATTTAGAGATCATTTACAGGAGAGTTTAAAATCCAGCCATTATAGGCATGGTTCCAGCAGGGATAGCAACCCAACCAGACCCTTCCTGTGGCTTATCTAAGATTGTGTGTTCAGCTGCTTAATCTCCCTTGGTTCCTACTGGGTTTTAGAGCCTGATTATACAGACTTCCCATAGATTCTGTGAACTACCTGATCACTTTCCAATAAATTCCTTTCCTGTTTTAGTTACCAGAACTGATTTCTAATATTTGCAATCAAGAACCCTGGCATATAATGAAAGCAAATTTTTTTTTTTCTCATCAAGGGATGACTTTGAACAACATGATGTTATTGAAGGACCTTCTGTAGGTCATTTACAGTTTCAAAAGAACCTACCAATGACATTAAGTGAGGACTTACTGTACAGGTAGGTAAAGGGTTCCATACTATCCACGGTTTCAGGCACCCACTGAGAGTCTTGGAATATATCCCCCATGGATAAGGAGTCTTGGAGTGTATCCTCCATGGATATATCATCCTTTGTAATAGAGATGTTTTATTTGATTCTGCCTTCTCTAGTGAGTTTTAAAATTAGAAATATTTAAATATATATCTAGATTAATAAAAACACAAAATTAAACATATTTTCCTCTAACATTAAAGTCCAAAACAAAACAATTGTCTGATTCATCTTAAGAATTCAGCATTCCTTTCTATCTTCTACCTATCCAAATTTCCCAGTCTCTATACTAACTTAGTAAAGGGGGAAATAAATCCTGTTTATTACACAGTATTCCTTGACTACATACGTAGCCCTTCTTTTTCAACAATAGTTTTTAGCTCACACTTTCTATCTTATAAAAATACACTTGTCAGTTACTTACATATACACAAATTCATATAGTGAGAATGGTGTGTGGTTCTTGAAGTTGTTTCAAATTATCTACAGCTCCACTGTTCTCAAGATGTGATTTTGACTTACATCTTACAGGTCACCTTTGAGTATTTTTCTCAGAAAAAGAACACTGAGGTTTATTTTTTGCTGTAATTTCTTACTAGAGAGTGTCTCTCTGTTGCCTATGCAAATCAATGCCCACTTGGCTGTGCACAGAAATCTTTGATCCCTACTCTTCTCCATCCAACACTCTGTAATTCTGCTCCACTGTCTTCTGGTAGTTAGTGTTCAGCAAACCCTGATGATCCGGACTTTTGTGTATCTAAACTAAGTTGAACCGTACAAAACAGAAGACCCAAATAACAGTGGTCTGAGTAAAACAAAGGTTTCCTTTCCTCTTACATAAAAGAGGTACCCCATCAAAGGCCAGAAGAGAGGCTCCGCATCATCAAGGAACATAGGATGTGGCATCTACCCTCAAGATCACCCCATGGCTAAGATGGCTAAGGGCACCAATCCAAGACTCAGAGAGCACATAAAGAAAGGTTGGTGAAGGGTAAAAGAGGGAGCATACCAGTCTAGTTGGTACCCCTGAAAAATTTTCCTATGACACCACCATTCAACAGTTTGCAAGCAGAAGTCACTAGTCACCTCTAGGTACACAGGAAGACGGGAAATACAGCCTCTTAGGTGGGCCAATGGCCTCCAGGAACAAAATGAGAGTTGTATTAAAAATGAAGGGGAGAATGGGTATTGGGTGGGCAAATAATTAACTCTATCATGGCAAATAACATAATTTTTCTTCCTAATAGAATTGTTTTTGATATCCCTAAACATTTCTAGATTATATCTATGAATAAGGTTATATTAAATTAATCATACCTTACATCATTTTGATTTGCAGACCAAGGTCTTTTTTTTTTTTCTGTAAGTAGGTTAGTTTATTTACGCTCTGTTGTTTTCATTCCTGTCTGTATTAGTTCACTTGGCTGCCATGACAAAGTACCACAGACCAGTTGGCTTATAGATAGGTATTTTTCGAAATTCTGAAGGCTGGAAGTGTGAGATCAAGGTGTGGGTGGCGCTGGTTTGTTCGGAGGCCTGTCTCCTTTGCTTGCAGATGGCCATCTTCTACCCATGTCTACACGTGGTCTTCCCTCCAAGTATTTGCCAAATGACCTCTTTTTATAATAAAGACACCAGTTCTGTTGGATTAGGGCCCACCTTAATGACTCACTTCAACTTAATTACCTCCTGAAAGACCCTATCTCCAAATACAGCCAATGTTCTGAGATACTCGGGATGAGGAATTCAACATAAGGATTTTAGAGTGAACACAATTCAGCCCATAACACTATCATTTTAGTGTCATTCTCTGGAATCCCTGAAATCACTGGATTGACTGCTGCTCCCCATCTTTCATGTTTCATCGTCTTCCTTTCATCATCTTGTCCTTTTCCTCTTCGTGATGAGAAAAGTTTTCCCTGCGGATCGCTGATTCAGTCCTTCTCTCCAATGTTTTAAATAAGGACCTAAATTTCCCTCCTTCATTTTGGCTTTGCTCACATCTTATTCATGTTTTATAGTTAGTTCTGTTAGCATCTCTCCCTGTTCCATTCTCGTAACTCCCCAGTATTGTTTCACAGAAGCTATATGCTTGCTGTATACAACCACAAAATCTCCATAATGTCCAAAAATAAGCATATACTTTGGGGATTGGCTGATCTGGGCTGGGCAGGCTTGCTGATCGTGGGGCAGTGCCACATGTCCCTCCCACTCCTCCAGGAATCAACGCCAGCAAGGCAATGGCAGAGGCACAAGAGGTCACACCCACCAGCGCAAGCGCATATGAAGCCTCTGCTTGCGTCTCATGTTCTAGTCACAGCAAAAACAAACGCCCAGAAACCAAAGGGTAGGAAATATACTTCTCCCACTAAAGTGGAGGGGGAAGGAGAGACTGTTTTGAACAATACTCTACTATACTATGTTTCTTGTAGCTTTTGAGAAACCTCAAGCTTAAGTCTCCTAAATTTTTCTCATTTGCTTTATAAAAATTTTTTCCAAATAAACATTCTTCCTCTGAGACCTCAAGGTAATGCTCCTTTCCCCTTATGCTATGGGATATTTTCACAGGACTCACAGTGATTTTGTTGTGTTATTTATCCTCACATGGGAAGAAACCTATTCACACCTGCTATTTGCCACCCGGCAATATGGAAGGAAATTCCTTAGCACTCGCTCTACCCACCACATTACTCTCTCCTGAGGTACTGACAGTGCCCCTTTTCAGAGCTGGTCTTCTTGAAGTTAAGCCTCAGGTAAGTCCCCAGCTCAATTTGTATGCCTGGCAGAAGTTCTAGTGCCCATCTACTGAAAAGAGGTAGAAACTTCCCTTTCTCTGTCAGGGTCTCTGACTAAACTAAAGCATCACACACAAAGTTGGCATTTTTTGTTCAAACAGGAAAGACTTGAAAGACTTCATTCCCAGCATGCACTGCTCCCAGTGCTCTTCTTGTCTATAGCTGGATGAAAAAGCATGAACATGTGTATTTCAGTAGATAGTGCTAAAATACCCTCTGAAAAGATCTTGCAGCTATTTTAAAGGAGTGATGGAAGAACACGCACCATGCACAGTTATCTGATGTATATTAATGCAAATATTCTACTATCTTAAGATCTAGTCTTACTCCCATCAGGTCTACACTAACCTAATGAATTTCCTGAGCCCACCCAGTGCCTTTAAATATGGGACTATGCTACAACCAACCGAGGGATAAAAGAAAAGCATTCTCTCTGAACCTTTCCTGAACTATTCCAGAAAAAGGATTGCCTAAAGCTGAACATAACCCTAAGTAACAAAGAATCTCATAACTTCAGCTGGTACATCTGTGTTTCTCAATTAGGCTGACTTCACTGATCAATTTAAGGATTTTTCCACTTCCTTCTGAGATATACCAGAGTGTCTCTGATCCAGAAAATAAGAGGCCCACAGTCAATGTTTGTTATATATCCTCATGGCAGAGTACCACAGTAAATGTACAATGAATGAATGAACAAACTTTGAATGTCAACCTCTCAGAACATGCAGTATTTGCTATTATAAAACCATCCTCAAGTTTCAGAGAAAGTACATTAAAGGAAAAGTAAAATAAACTACAACATTCTGGAAAACGAAGAATATTCCTTATGATATTACATTGCCACAGGATGCTGTAGCAAAGAGCCTCTTTGACCAACCTCATTTTCCCTTTTTCCTTGTTCCGCTGCACAACCCGGCTGGTGGACTTGATGTACAGGTGCCGGTGCAGCTCGTCTATGAGAACCAAGTGCAGGTTCATCTTCTTGCTGTGAAGCTCCAGCCTGAGGTCACTTAGTCCTTCCACCTGCAGCAGGGGACCCTCCAAAGACTCAACTGCTGACACCTGAAAAGAGAAAAAAACAAAAACCAATTAAGTGCAACTACATAACTTAGCAATATTATAAAAAGACTCTTTTTTAAAAGGTATTATCAAAAGGGAGTTTATGAGAACCTTATCAGCATTTATAAGACTTGATAGAGAATAATGTGGCTAGGCCTTGTCCTGCCCTTCAAGGGTTTATCATCTAAAATGACAAAGTCATCTTGACAAAGATAAACATAACAGCATATAAAGCAGCACAACAAAGCTGTACACACCATTCATTCTCACACACACTGCTTGTCAATGGACACATGTAGAGACCTCCCCAATTTAATGATTATGCCATTCATATTCTCATAAGAATCCCATGTATTCATGATTTAAATCAATCTTTAATCAAAGTAAGCCTTTTAAAACTAAGACTAACTAAAACATACCTTATGAATGTTTTAATAATAACTTACTCTTCCCGCAATCATGAGTCAGAGCTTGGTTACCCTGAGTCACATGTATGTCTAAATAGAGTCAGGTGCTCTCTCACTTCTTTCTCATACACACATACACAAAGAGGTAAATGCATTTTACATGAATGCTACAAGTGGAAAAGAGAAGTCATGACCTCTCCTTGGCCTGATCCAGTATGACAGAAGAAATAGGATATGAATGGTGAATGGAAGACAAAATACACCAGGTAAGATACTCCTGGTACAAAGTGCTTTGGGAGACTTAAACACCAAAATTAATAGGCTGAATCAAATTGGTGTAGGAATGCTTAAAATAAATGGAGAAGATGAAAGATTCAGGAAACCTGGAGCAACTCACTTTGAAACTCAAAGTGGTAACTGCAAAGGAAACAACCCCAGCATGTATGATATGATCCCATTTATTCATGTATACAAAGTTATACTTATGTGTCTGTATGTATAACGATCTTGTCTATTTTTTAAAGAAAAAACTTGAAGTGAAGAGCATACTCTAGGTATTATTTCTTAGGAGGAAAAAAAAGGAAGGTAGAGTAAATCATGAAGAATGCAAAGAGAGAGAGAGAGAGAGAGAGAGAGAGAGAGAGAGAGAGAGAGAGAGAGAGAGAGAGAGAGAGAGAGAGAGAGAGAGAGAGATATGACTGCAAGCTGAACTTAGAGGGAAAAGAGCACAAGTGAGCTCCCTGAAGGATCAATGTGCTATGACTATTCCCTGCTTAGGTTATATAATACTTCTAAATATGCCTTATAGATACAGATAAAGGTAATAACTAATTCTTCAGGGTAAAACCCTTAAATGTAGGTGTGGATAAAAACATGCTTCTATAACATAAAGCATTTACACAAAAGCAATAGATAACGAAAGCCATGAGACACACTGGTGATCAAAAATGTTGAGCACAGGTCCACAGCAGTCTAACTCTCATCTCATAGACAGGAGTTTGTGGACAGTGATTACAGAAAGCTTTGTCGCTACCACATACAAAAACAGCCTGAAATGGTAGGGAAAATGCAACGGCTAACCCACAAACACAGCACTTGTTTTGTGATGTGCTATAATCAAATGTCAGTAGCAAATAAGTTTCCTTAAGTTAACTGAGAAAGAATCAAGGAATGGAAGAGTGACAAGCCCTGGGCCAGCTCTGCCCTCTGAAGCCTGCCGGTTCATTTTCATGCTGACTTGCAACTGCCCCTACTACTGAGCCCCTGGGCCCAGTGCATGCTGCCAGCAATTCCAAATGGAAAAAGCCTCACAAAATGACCGAAGTGTCCCCAAGGAGGAAAAACAACAAAACATTCATTTACACTCATGCCCTAAAATGGATTTTAACTCGGTTCTCTAGCAGAGAAAAGAGGATGCATTAACCTTCAGTGACACCGGGATCCAGAAATGAAAAATAATTTGGTAAACCACTGGCCCATCATGTAGCCTTATCCCTTAAGGTAATTAAATCCAGCTGAGATATTTAAGCTTAAAAACCACCCACTGCACATCCACACTTGATTTGTTTGGAGGAATTTGCATGAAGATTTTTAACCCAAATAACTCATGCTCCAAATACAAAATTATATAACACTGTCAACTTTCAAAGCCACCTAATTAAATTAAAATTTAAAACTCAGGTAAAACACTTAATGCAGTGCCTGGCACATACTGAGTGCTCAGTGAAATTACTTTTAATTCAGTACCTATTTATTCTGTGAATAAAGAAATCTCAGAGGGTATTCCCAACATGCAGCATTTCAGTAAGTATCATCCCTTTCATTGAAACATTATAACCATTTAAATGACAAATTTTCTGCATAAGTTTCCTTGATCTAAAACACAAGGACAATTAAAATATACATAATTAAGAGTAGTCTAAGAACTTCAAAGATTTGAAAACCTTAACACAAAAGAGAAACAATAGTATCTCATTTCTATAAGAAAACACTATGTTTTATTTTCTGGCTTTCAATTATTAACAGTCTAATTATAAAGCTATAATAATAGAAGCTAGGCAAAGCCACTGTCTTTCCCTGCTCTACCATACAAAGTGGTACTCTGATCAATGTAAAGAAAATGGTTAATCAAATGCAACATTTGATCTCTAGAGTATCAGTTTAGAAATCTGACATTCAACTTACATGGTTTTAAGTAGCTTGTACCATAAAGTTTAGACAAAAAGGAAAAGCTGATGAGGCAGCAGTCAACCCAGCAGACCACCAATGACAGTCAATCTGATGTACTGGGAGGTCTGGTTTCCAGGTATTTACTGACACTTGGAATTTAGTAGAAATCATTAAATAACCATTTATATTTACAAATGTGCATAACTAATGATAAAAGACATTTTTAAGGTATGGGAAGGGGTCATTTAAAAAGTTATTTCACTGTTTTCCAAATTTAATGAAGATGGTACTTTTTAAATAACACACTGATGAAACATCAACAAGAATTTAAGAGATGTCATTGGATTAAAGTGGATAGCAACAAAACAGTCTCACAGGTTAGTTGCTATAATAATTTATCAAAATCAGGTTCCCAATCAGGTTCACAAATGTTAATATAATGTCCTATAAATATATACTTACAGGACAAGCCATAGTAGATGAAAGACTAAATAGACAACATGCACAGTGCAGTGAATTGATAAATGTTTTATATTCATCTACTCACAGATCAAACACCATGCATTTATGCCCCAAATGATCTCTAATAGGACTTCCTAGAATAATCAGGTATGCCTTACCATTTCTTAAAGTTAGAATACTACATAGTTATTAGAGTCGACTAACTATATTTGGAATTTTTCTTACATATATTTTTTAAAAAATAAATTTTGGAAGAAAAAAGATACTACTAGCAGGGAAGTTTTTCAAAGAACACCTATTACCGTCTAATAGAATATCAATGTTCTAGTCAACACAGTTGGAAACTGGTCATATAGATAACAGAATCTGTTTTAGAGTTGAAAACAAAATATTTCCTTTATGAAGATAAACATATTCAAAACATTTTATTACATGATATTGAACAGGACACCATGTTTTGCTGAGAAACCTATCCATATAAGAAAACAAAAATTCTAAAAAATATTTCTATAACTCAAAAAACAGGTCAAACATAGAGTTAAAATATATTTAATCAAGAATTTAAAAATTTTTGCCTTGAGTTGAGATGTAAGTCTACAATACAGGAAAATCTTTGTAATTAAGAACTATTATACCCTTAAGTTTTCTTTCCCAAATACCTATTTCTCAATTTCATTTTAATGTAAAATATAGCAAATTATTATTTCATAGTTGAGTGCTCATCTTCAGCCAGTCTCACTCGAGTTTATTAGATTAAAAAAAAAATCTAGTTTTGTGCTCTTTGTGCTCTGACATGAACCAAGGGACACATTTTGGAGGAACACTAAAGTTGGCCATTCTCGGCGGCTGCTTCACTGAAGAAATGCTGTAAAAGAAACTATGATCTTTTTATTTTTTTAGTTGGGATGGGCAAGACACACAACGTTAAAATGACAGGAGTAACTGTTTCTAAAGAGAAATAAGATCCAAACCAAAAAAAGAAGAAAAACGTATAACTAAATACAAAACCAACCTGATAACTAAGCCACCCACTAGTTAATAAAAATGCTTATGTTGGCAACGGATTCCCTAAAGAAAGCAAACCATTTTGAAAATGTTGCCACGGCCCAACTTACAGAAGCAATAAAAAGATATGAAATCAGGCTACTCCAGAAAATTGACATCGACCACCCCCCCCCCACATGTACATAAGAAGTTACAAGGTAAACAAACGTGTGAACAGTCTCATCTAACTAAGGACACCAAAACAACTTTGGCTATGAAAAACCAAAGAAACACCCCTCAGAGCCCTAGATTTACTTAGAGCCCAGGTCACCCACTTGCTGCCGCCCTGCCCCTCAACTGCTTAAAGGCAACCTCCAGTGGCTTCAGGCCCAGATCCCCAACACGGCACTCCTCCCCATAAGCGTCCACCTCCAAGCTCAGGGAGTCCCAGGTGGGCACAAGAAGCCTCTGGGAGGTGGGCACAGAATGATTCAGGCCCACCTCTAAGCAAGCAGGAAAGGCGTTTACCACACAAACCAAGAATCCAAGATCATTCACTCGCCTTCTTTCCCAAAGCAGAAGTTTTGATCTTTATCAGAAAGTGCTTAAGACAAAGTGAATGCAGATTAAAACAAAAACAAAACACACACACACACAGCACCTTTCAAGTATTCATTTGAACCACATGAAAATACTGTTTAGACAGCTCAAAAATGATCACATATTGGCTATTTCATATTTCAACTGTTAGGTTCAAAGTAACAGTTTTAGAAGCAGGTCTGAAAGCTTTGGTGCACATGGGACATCATAGCACTCTGTAGAATATTGTGGCCTTTATGGAACCTTATGTATTTAACTGCATCAGATAAACTAGGAACAATTTTATTTGTAGAATATAATATCATATTCACTTGTGTGACATAAAAGTGCATGCAAGTGAACCCATATTTAAATATAAACATGATAACATCATCCATTGTATTTTTGTTTACAGCTTGACACCAGCCACCACAGGGGCTAGACTTGTCCTCATGCAACAATGCTGGTCAGGGGGGAATAAAAGAATGGGACATGCAAGGGAGAATAAAGGGAACCCATTCAAGGGTCAAGGCTATAGTGAAAGTTTTTTTTTTTTTTGGGGGGGGGGTCTTCGTGGATCTATGGGAAAATAGTCCCTGATCCCAGCTTCACTGAAAAAGACTTAGAAGTTTTGGCTCCCTGTGGCTCAGCTTTGGCACTACCAAAGGGCAAGGCCAAGTGCAAGAAACAAGAACACTTTGTCCTCCCTCACTCTCAGCCTATATGCTCATCAACAGAGACCAAATCAGGCAATCAAAAATGCCCATTCTTAAATCAGCCTGATAACACAACATTGATCAGACCCATCCAGGTGCCCCATTTCCCCGAGGAAACCCAATCCCTATTAAGCAGACTCAGCGTGCTCTCACCATTAAAAACAGGATGCTGCCTACCTCCATTCTTCCTTCATTACGGCCAGGTTATTGCATGTTTTTATTTAATAAACCTTCACCGGCTCAAATGAAGGGTTGTTATTAGTTGAGCTAACAGCCAAATGATAATGCTCCAGAGAGATATCAGTGCTCGTTGGTGCATTAACAAAAAGAGGAGAAGGGCTGAGGTCAAGCATGTGTCAATGTAAATGAGGCGATATTAGGTACTAAGGGCTTAATGCAATAGACTGCCAGGGAGATAATGGAATTTACAGGATAAGGCAAATGAGATGAAGTTATTGATAAGTGAATGAAAGGAGAGGGGGGCCTGTAAGATAAAGTACCTTCAAAGAAAAGTCCCTTCACTTGTGAATTTCTTCTTTAAAGTATCTTCAAATCTGTCTTAGAAAACAAAACTCAAAAGAGATCAAATGGGACTTCTAGCTTCACGAAAGATCTCACACCCATATGGCCATAAAATACAGACTTGCTCTAAAAGCATACAATTTTATTAAACTATTCTTGAGATTTCTTTAGGATCACACTTATTTTGTTTTTTGGGGTATTTTTTCTTAGACATCAGGGCATTCTACCACAAATAATTCCCATATTATATTAAAGCAAAAGGCATCTTCTTTTTTTTATTCTTCCTAAAGTAGGGGCACCCAGGTCTTCTAAGATATTCGATCAGCCAAAGCCTAACAGAATGACAGTATCTGAGAGATGAAATCTAAGAACTTTCTATTGTAAGAGACCTTTAAATATTGTAAAGACTGGGGTCCTACTCCTATTTTCAAGATTAAAACAAAGGTAAGGCCCAGAATGGTACTTTTTTTTTTTTCCTAAAACTTTATTTTACTTCCAAATTACAGAAGTAACACATGGTCAACCAAGAAAACTTGAAAGATACAGAAAATCACAAAAGAAAAAGACCAACCATATTCTCACTCATCTGATGTAATAATACGTAATATTTTAGCCTGACTCCTTCCAATCACTCTAACGTGAAAAGTTTTTATTAAAAAGGTTATTATTTTCCATTTGTTTCTTATACATGGGGTACAAGTGCAATTCTGCTGCACTGATGTATTGCACTGTGGTGACGTCAGGGCCTTCAGTGAACCCGTCACTGAAACAGCACACGTCGTACCCACCAAGGAGCTCCCAGCATCCACTCCCTCCCACTCCCCCCAAATAGTTATTTTTAAACATGCTTTTTCAGTTGGCGATATATTGAGAACATCTGACCATCCCTAAATATCATGACTTTCAGTGTTCATATTACTCCATAATATATAAATACAAATATACCACAGTGACTTAAACTAATTCCCTACGTTTAAGTCATTGCCATTTTTTTCACTTTCATAGATCTTACTGTGATAAATAACCTTGTGTACATGTTTTTGAACACACAATAATTAAAATTCCTAATTCTTTCCTTAACATAAAATTCTAGAAGTAGAATTTCAAGTTCAAAGTTCTTCATATACTTAGGGGTTCTGATGCATAGTGTCAGATTAAGAGCCTTATTTGTTCTAAATGGCCTCAGATCTGTTCACGATCACTTTCCTGATGAAATTAAACTATACTCAACGCCTTATGAAAAAGGTAAGAATTGTGAATTGCTATAGAAAAGCTCAGAAGAAATTTCTTTCCTATTCCTCCCCTCTTGGTCCCTTCAATTCCAGTTCCCATCAGTGTTCTACAAAGAGAGCATTAAAACCTAAGTTTCTACTCCAAAATGCAATAGAAGAGACCACTAGGAAAGATGTTCTCTTTTAAGAAGTGTCCCAAAGTCACTTACCCCATCACCTTATTTGTTACTCTGGGACAAGAAAAAGTTACAGAACAACTCTCTTCTTAAGAGTTGGCAAAGGAGGTCCCTGAGAATCACTTCAAGCTCACACTTAAATCAAGATAATTTCGCCCACACTCTGCAAGAGCCCCAAATCCATTAGAAATGCTCAGCACTTATACGGCTCTTTACTAACATGAACTATTAAAATCCCACAAAGGAATGATAGAGGAATGTGGCTTTTTCTTTTCATTTTAAGAGCCAGGCAACCACAGGTAATTAGTATGGGGAATCTCAGAGAAAATAGACTTCTTTATCAAGCTCCTCCTATCTCTCAAGCCAAGGAAAAGCTACTGATTAGCATTCTTAGACCATCATCAAGTGGAGACAGAAAGCGCCTGTCAACATCATGGGTTGTCATCAGCTGCAATTTACACAAATATCTGATTCCCATCTGGCCACAGACTGACCAATAAAAAATATGTTCAAGGAAGTTCATATGTGAGGCCGAAACCAGAAATATAGTGAAGGATGTCAGCAAACAACTAGGGTGTTATTCTTGACTGAGAGCACTCCTACAGATTCAAAAAATGTGCAGACATGCACACGTGGTTTACATAATTAAAACATGTGTGCATCAGGGATGGTAGCATCAGAAAAGAAAATCTGTTCAATGTAAACAACCCCTGGACTACTGCCTTTTTTTTTTTTAACCTGGCACTCGGTAATAATAATGATAACAATGACGCCCATACCATTTTAAATTTGTATACTGCTTCATATTTTACAAAGCACTTTTTCTGTATAATACTTCACTTCTATTCTCACAACCATTCTATAATCCAGACAAGGTAAGTATTTGTATAAACACTCTACAGATAAGGATACTAAAAAAGTGGGAAGAGAAAGTGATTTATTTAAGTTCACAGAACTGGTAAGTTGTTGAGTCAGGACTAGAACTAAGAACTTCTTGCTTTTCAAATCCATTTTGTTTCCACTATGCCACACTATAAACAGCCACCACTTGTCAATTTATAAATTTATGCCCCAATTTCAACCCATTAAATCTCTGTAATAAGCCAAATACAGACCTACAGCAAATATGCACAAACCAGAGCATCAAGATGACAGCTCTAAAGAGTGGCCATCCGTCCAAACCTGGAGAATCATCTAATCTAATTATTAAACTAAATCTATTTCGACCAAATAATGAGACTATAAAATCAGACTAAAAGCCAAATATTTAACAGCTCTATCCCCAAACTATTATACAATAAAGAATGGCAACAAAGCAACTTCAAACAATAACATTTCTACATAAATGCAAATATCACCATGTGATGTGTGTCTTGCACAAATATTTGGTTTCTCACTACTTACAGCTGTTATTAAAAGAAAACAAGAACAATGAGTTTTGCTCTATTCATAACACAAGCTATCCCCTACACCAGTAGTTCCAAATTTGTCTGCACACTGGCATCACCTAGAGAACATCAAAAATTACTGAAGCCAGTGGCCCACCCCCAGAAATTTCAATTTAACTGGTCTGGGATGTAGCCTGGGCTTTAGAATTCTTGAAAGATCTCCTAACGTGCAGTTTGGGAATCACTGCCCTACAGCTAAGCCAGCCACATGGAAATTGCTGAACCTTTTAAGAGCAGAATTTCTAATGGCTTTAAAATAAAAGAGGCAAATGAGTAGGAGACTAAAAAGCAAACTAAAAGGGAAAGAAAGCTAATACAATAACCAGGTGCCTATCAAGCAGTCTAGTTTTTAGAAACTCCAGCATTCAAAAACAAATATAAACAAAAAGGGCTTTGAGCAGCATGAAAAATAGTTGCTATAAAGCCCTGTACTTTCACTATATAAGAGAAAAATAAAGCTGCCACAAACCTACGCACTTAATTTTGGACACACACAAAAAAAACAAGGTTATTCATTTAATAGCTTTATTTTCAGCTTTTCCTAAATCTTTTTGAAGAGATCAGATATAGGTATTCGAGGGAATGAGGAGGAGCTAGAAACAGATACAGCTGACCACCCTATTTAAATATCAAACCACACTGCCCCTGCCCCCACCCCAGTAGTCCCTTTCTTATTATATTTTTCTCCATAGCATTTATCATGATATGAGACACTGTTTATGCTGGTTATTTGTTCACCATCTGTCTCTTCCAACTAGCATGTAATCTCCTTCAAGGTTAAGGCCACCTTCACAGATACACATACCAACAACAGACGTGATCAACAATGTCATCATCACATGTTAAAGACCCAATCGTTTGTCTATCGAAATATGTGCCAGATTCTTTCCTGATAAATTATTAGTACAGAATATCGGCCTCAGACTTTCAAACTGATATTCTACACTAGGAACAGATGGGCTTTAGTGATGGCTATTTCATTATTGATCATTGATATATTTTTGTCATGATGTGGAGAAATCCATATGGAATATTGGAACATTTTTGCAGTCATTGAACCACTTTCAGGTTCAGACCAAGAAGTTCACTAGAATATTCCAGTTTCTTATATCTGTAGAGCTTTCACCTCAATACCATTCCCAGAATAATGAGAAAAAAAAAAAAAGTTGTGTGAGATCTCAGAAACTTCCAAGCCAGATAAAAGGGATGTACATTTTGGCTCCTTTTTCTCTTACTTGTCCATTAATTATTTGATAGTGGATGCATTCCATTCCCCACTCATAAAGAAGAGAAAATAAGTTTAATCTATTTGCTAACGACACAGATCTACTGGCCCAAATGGCAGCAACCTCACTCGGCCACTGGGCCTGCTAAGTATTCACAGAAAGAACAGCTTAACATGAACCACTCTAACACTAAAATCAACATTTTTGATAAGCATCTTCCAATACTGATCTGGCATATATTTAATTACAATACCCAGCAGATTAACACATTTAGTACTTATGAGCAGATTTTGCAGCAAGTTGACCTTGGATAGTTTACCAATAAATTACATTGCTTGTAATCTACAAGCAATGGGTATTCTATGAACATACACTTGATGTACACCATATAGGTAACTAATAACAAAAAATCTGACATTTGTCCATGCCAAATTCCAAAAATATGGCATAGAACCTTGGATCTTGATCAGCCATCTGTGCATGTATTAGAGCAGATGAGAACTGCTTTCTGAGAAAAATCCTATCTGCCTTTCAGAGTTCCTTTGACTATAAAAAGGTTAGGCCAGTCTTTCATTCCAGTACATATCCATGTTGGGCCAAGAAGTAAAGGAGTCAAAAATGCTTAACCTAGCCCCACTTCAATTCTTTTACTAACTCAAAATAAATCCACCTCCAGGACAATTTTTGAGATTATAACATGGAAGCAATCACCATATGCTCAATTACCAGTAAAAAATAATCAATTAGAAATAACATTTCAAAGAACTTAGTCTGTATACTGCCCATACTTCACATACATGGCTTAATAACTCATTTCATCCTTTCAACAACTCTTGGTGGTATATAATATTCTTAACTCCAACTTTCAGCAAAGATAGATTAAATAATTAGCCAAAGTCATCCAGCTACTAAGAATCAAAGCTGGGATTCAAGCACAGGTCCACCTGACCCTAAGTAAGACCTATGCTGATGTTCACAACTCTCAATGTTACCCAACAATTGCAAAGAATCCTATAAACTGAATACTATCAATATACCTACTTTTATCACAGGATCTTAGAAAATGACTACCTTACTCTCTTTATCCTATATATGGCTACATTTTCACAGTGTAAGTAAAATAATTCCACCACACCATTCTCTCAGCAAAGCACTCTGGGATCCTCTGGGAAGAAGACAGCTACATAAATATAAGTTATTATTATAATTATCATAATAATTCTTATCTGACTATACAGCTATGGATTCTTTTTTTAAAGGCATATAAATAAAGACAGACAAAATGATTAAGAGACATTCAAAATCTCTACAATCTCAGGAAGGCTTAGAAATGAAAAAATTATTTTAGTCACAAGCCTTGTGACTGTCAGCTAAAGTGCTTCAAAACCACTCGCACGGGCTTGGTTTCCAGTGATTGAACGCAATTATGAATTGACTTCTATGGGCTGATAAATCAGAACTTGTGTAAGTGGTTTTCAAAGCTCCTCTGTGCAATTTTAGCTTGATGCAGACTTCTACACAAATTTTCCTTTAAAAAAGTTTATAAAAATATTAACTATCATGAAATACCTTCCCGGTTAGCTCATGCCGCTGGGAAGACGTTGCTATTCTTATATTAATAATTCTTCCTAGAATTAATCAGTCTTCGTACATTAGAACCAGCAGCTGGAGTGTTTTGAGTGATAATGAAACCTGTAACAAGGCATCTTCAGCCGTCTTTTCAAGACAATAAGGGAATTAAAATTTCAATTTAAATGCAGAGGTTTGAAACACGCTTCACTGGCAAAATTACTTCAATTAATGTGAGTGGAATACAAAGGACAGACTGCAGAAATGTGATGCAGCAACCAGAAATTATGTCATTAATGTGCTTGCATCAACCCAGCACAATGACTGCAAAGGTCTAATTTAAACCATACATATCACAAAGCTACAGGCTACAATATTAATCAAGTCTCTGATTTCAATGTGACGGCTACAGGCTTCTTGTTGGATCACTTTTAGCTTTTCATAAGCCAACAGCAGCTGTTTACCTTGAAGAAGGAAACAAAAGGACAGACCTATTTGCAGACATTTCCTGTATGACAATTTAATTATTTTATGCAATACTCGGGCTATCATATCAAAAAAAGAAATAAATATCTTAAGCCTATAGCTACCAGCCTAGTCTGAAGGTGATGTAGGAATAGCAAGAGCTGGCAAGAGTCGCGGGTCACCACTAGATTTATTTACTCTGGATTTATTAATCTATACTGAGTAGGGATTAAATTACTATGCATCTGCATCTGCCTTAAAATGGAAATGTAAAATCTTTTGGCAAATAAATCCAAGGAAATCAAGAGGTTTTAAAAGACTAGATTGTTTTGTCTTTACTTTCATCTGATGTCTTTAAGCAAAGATTTCCATTTGTACCCTTAAGATGCCTTAAGTAGATTTTTCTTCTAATAGCACATAACCATGGGGAAAGAAAATATTATATTTCATATGAAGTCCAATGAAAGAGCAATTATGGAACTTACTATTACTTATATGCAAAAGAGCAAGTTGAAGAATATTTTCAGTCTTTTAAGCACACCTTCAATCCTACCTCCATGAAATCTTTGTATATTGGGATACACAAATCATTGTGTACTGGCATATGCCGTCTCACAAGATCATGTAAAGCAACCATCTCATCTATAAAACAGTAATGATATCAAAAACCTATCTCTCAGGTTTGTTGTGAGAATTAAATGAGTTAGCAAATATAACATAATTAAAATGGTACTAGCACATAGGAAGTGCTCAATACATACTAGCTATCATTATAATTGTTGTTCATTGAAATATTACAAAAAGAAAAGGTTAGAAACCAGAGAACCTCACCATAAAAAAAAAATAATAAAATTTTTAAAAAACTAATCAAAGGAGAAAAAACAGACCAAAGCTCCCAGGAAAAAAAACACCTTTTTCTCCATGTACTAGTGTTGAAGTCTTTCACACAGTTACCCATTTGGCTAATGATTTGTGAACTGTGACTATATGAGCTACACTATGCTAGGTACAGGGCGGACAAAAATAGATAAGACACAACCCCTACCCTCAATGACCTACCATACAAATGAAAGCAATTATATTAAAATGAAATATATGAGCCTATGCAAACATAAAGAAAATCACCTAGCTATCTGAATGTCTGGGACATTCAGAGTGTTGATGAAATTTGAGCCAAGTCTTAAAGGATAAGTCATCATTTTCCAGGCAGACAGGATTGGGAATCAGTTCAGGAAAATATATGGTCAATTAAAAATGAAAAATCTATCATATCCTTATCCACCAGCAACAAATAACTAGAAACTACAATTAACAAAGAGCTACTGTTTTAAAAGGCAACCAAAAATATATGATACCCAGAAATAAATCTAACAACATATATGTAATACCTCTAAGGAATATATTACTAAGCATTATTAATGGACATAAATGAAGATTTCAATAAATGAGAGGCACATCCTGTTCACTGATAGTAAGACTCAATATTGCAAAGATAGAACTCTTAAATTCAATCAAAATTCCACCACACTTTTTAGTGGAACTTAACAAGCTAGTACTAAAATTCCTGTGGAAGAGTAAAGGGCCAAGAATAACACAGATAATTTTGAATAGCAAGATGAAGCCATGTTTTCACCTCCCATTAAGATATATTATAAAGTTATAGTAATTAAAACAATATGGTTTTGGTACAGTACAACAAATGAGATCAAGTGGACAAAATAAAGAGCTTAGGAAAATGACTCATGCATATGTGAAAACTTGGTATGTGACTAAAATAGCATTACAAATCAGTAGAAAAAGGTTTCAATAAATAGTCTAAGCTAACTGACTCTATAGAAGATAAAACTAGATCCCTAGCTCACACTATATTTAAAAAAATGGATTTTCAATGATGTAAAGAAGAAAACATAGGAGATGCTCTTTATGAAATTGGAACAGAAAAAAATTATCTTAAAACAAAAATCATATAACATGAATGAAAAAAATTTTATTTCATTAAAATCTCAAATTTCTTTATAACAGAGTAAACAAAGTAAAAAGATAAACCATTAACTGGGAGAAGATGTTTGCAACCATCTAACAGACAAAGAATTAGTAACCAGAATATGTAAACAACTTCAAACAGACAGAAAAAAAAAATTGTGGGAAATGTGTCTCATATACACTCTCTTCTGTAGGCAACTATTCTTCTTCAACCCCCCAACTCCCCAACCACATGGTTTTAATTAGAACTGATGACCATAGTACCCATGCTGGCTCAATCTAGATTATAAATTTAAAATTTTGAATGAGAAAAAAAAACACATTATTTTCTTCTGCAAAGCTAGGAAGATGTAGAGTGCAGACTATATCCCTTGTTCTCTCCCAATGCCCAAACCAACATGTGGAAGAGACCAGAGACCAGTGGAACAATGAAGAAGACACACAGGGAGAACATATAGGTGGCATTCCACATATATCCCCATCCTTATAGCAGATTGGCTACAAGAGTCTAGCAATTATTTTTACCTAAGCTAGCTAGAGTCAAATTCCTGTAACTTGAGATCAAGAATATAAAGAAGTTGTTTAATGTGGTCCTAAAGAAAAATGGGTCAACTAAAAGGAGAGGGGACAGTATTCATTATTGATTAGCCCTTAAGTAAATAAATCAGCTCTTAAATAATAGGACTATAAAACAAAAATCTGAAATCCTAAAAGGAACATACTTAACACAGACATAAATTCTAACAATTTTAATATGTGGCAACTAACTTAAAAGCAGGCCCATTCCGAAAAAAATCATGATTCAAATAGATGTGTATATGCCACTATGCTATACAAACATACAGAAACTTCTCTATTCTTACTACTGAATCTTGATAATCAGTACAAATATTCATTCCTAACTCATAAACCAACATTAAAGCTGAAAAGTAACCAACTGTCTTCCTGTCGGACACCCTACAGTCGTTAAGGAAAACGTCATTTTGAATAAGACGTGGAAAATAACCGATTCTTTTGCCACTCCCAAGAGCAGACCATGATTAACCCTCCACTGTGGAAAGTGACCTTTTCGTCCTATCATGTAACCGGGTTTTAGCGTATGATAGAATATCATGTTACTTCTCCCTCCTTTGTTACTAGATTTTGTTAAAAGCTTCTTATGAAGGACTTTTAGCAAAATATTTCATGAAGTCTGTATGAATTAGAACCACTTAGAGTGTTTAACCTGTGTGCCCACAAATCCCCTCAGTGTTTTTTTTTCCAATGTTAACGCCAACCTAATTTGGTGAAACAAAATTCAGATGCAGTCCATCTGCTGCTGAGGGCTTCTGTGAGTCCTCAGCCAACTCTGAGTGCGATGGAAGTGGGGGTGTGAGTGGAAGGGAGAGGGAGATAGAGCAGCCTCTCTCAGAGCCACAGCCCCTGGGAAAATTAGGATTACTAGGGAGCAAACTCTTTATTGCTATTTTTTTATTCTTCTTGACACTCAGCCACATGCCCCACCAACTGCAACCTACCGGGAACTTTCACTAATTCAAAACGTGGCAGAACACAATAGACTATGTAAGAGAGAGAGAGGCTGAAGGCTAGGGAGTACTCTTGCTTAACAAAGTTACTTCCAGTATTAGTCTCAACAAATTTTCTTTCTTATCAATTTAAAGGGAAAAAAAACATAACCTTAATGTAAAATTCTTACAAATAGTTTATGGAACACTAAGTTTATAAATCTTCTAAAGTTCTGCCTTATGTAGATTTCATTCTTTAAAATGGGATTCATTAACTATCTTCCTCTAAAGCTAAAAAACACCTCTCATTACCATTCCAACATGATTTAAGTACTGGTTTCTTATCATTATATTTCTTGCCATTGTTCCAAAGGCAGACAATACATAAACAATAATCACCTACCATTTCGAACACTGGAATTAGAAAGAGAACCAGCCAGGCTTCACCTGCAAGGACCCATGAATCCCAAGAGGGCAGTCTGTAATGTGCTACATGCATTACAGGATTCAGAGAGAACAAAGGGGAGTGCCTTTACATCTTAGCAGAAATGACCCCTAGCACTGGCTGTTCTCTTACCAGCATGTCGGTGGCACTGAGATAGTGCTTGCTGGCCATGCACTGTTCCAGCTTTTGAGGTACTTGCTTGATATTCTCAATTTCATCCAACAAGTTCAGGACATGCTTGTGTTCAATTCCTTCAATCCACAGTTTCCGAAGCTCATCCCGTTTGCAATGCAATAGCATCTTGCATGAAAGCAGGTTCTCCTTTACCTGCAATAAAACAGATTCAATCTTGGGTCAGTCCAAAGTCTTGCCAGTCTAAAGTCATGATTGGTCGTCTTCATTGGTACTCTGTATGCAACAGTTCCTAATTCCCACTCCCACGTATTCCCCTTCATTGGTGTACCTGCAAAATTCTAATCCTGGTTCTCACACTCACTCACTTGGGCACATCTCTACTTCTCTCTGTCTGTAGTTTCTCTCTCATGAAATGAGAAAACTAGACCTAGCCTACCTGAGTGAATCTAGAAAAAAATTACTAAGGATAAAACACTCTGAAAATATCAAGCACCACATAAATGTTGATAATATCTAAACAGGGAATGATCGATGCGAGAGTACCTGCTATTATTCCTTCCCCAGTCCTCCTTGCAAATTTCCTATTCAGCTGATAGGCCACTGGTCTACACTTCTAACCCTAGCACTCCAGCTACAGTTTGCAACCAAAGAACTTGAGTGCTCATATTTCAACTGACTAAAATACAAATAACCCCAGTTTCCAAAAAACAGGACGCAAATCCAGAGATAACCTCAAAATGAAAGGATAACCGAGGATTTTTTGCCTTGTGTTCTGAATATTAGATATTAAATAAGACAATCTCCACTATTCTTGCAGATCTGCATAGTATAGCGACTAGCACAAGCACAACATAAAAATAAAAAGAAAAGTAATGGGGAGGGGTAGTTACAATACACATAAGAGTTTTTATTTCCTACCCTAGTTAAAAATTTTCACTTTTTACAACATAGAAAAATAAAAAGAACCATGACCTTTTACAATGCACAAAACTGCTTTCATATACTTTTGACAGTTCTAACATGTATTTTTATTTAAATTAGAATTTAATATTTGTTTACAGTTTTTTCTGTTTTTTTGTTTGAGGTAAAATTTATACACGAATGCACCTCCAGTGTACACTTTGGTGAGTTTGGCAAATGCATTCACTCGTATGTTCCAAGCCATCATCCATATATGGGACATTTCCATCACCTCAGAAAGTCTACCATGTTCTTAACAATTGAAAAATCTATATTCCTCATCTACAAGATCTGGTGTGGTGGTGAACATTTTCACTGATGCTTGTTTCTGCAATTACAAAACTAAATTTCAACATTTTTCCAACAAGCATGGAAAATAGGAAGATAAAATGCTAAGATTAGAAGGTTTCTTGAGAAAGTACCTAATCCACTCATACAACTTCAGGACAATACCAAAAAATCATACTTCTACGAGACTCTCTCAGGTTTAAAAAAAAGTCTTAAATAAAAGGACTCTGTAATCTCCATTGATAAGCACAGTGGAATGATTATTAACTTGGGGGAGGTCACAGACTCCTTTGAAAATCTGACAAAGATGATTCTATTTATCTCTACTCCTTCCTGCAATCCCACCAAAGTAAGAACAAAGGAATTTCTTTCAAGCATGAAACACAAGAAAAGAGAGAACAGAGGAGGAACAGCAAATAAGAGATGACAACAAAATTTTGGAAGCTGGCAAGATGATGGATGGTGGACAATAAAAATTAGCAAACCAGAGAAATCTGAAAACCTTAGCCTGGAGTAGGGTTTGCTAGCACTGAAAAGGAGGCAGCAAGTATACTGAAGGCAGGGCTGCAGGATGAAAACTTCTTATAGGCGTATCTTGAGCCCCAGACCCGAATTAAGCCACACGGCATTGGCCAAATCTAGAGAGACTAAATTAGAAAGGATCTGGACCAAGAAATTCCAGGCATAGCTGAGGGGAAGGCATGAAGCACTGGACAGAAAACAGGAGGATGAAGTCAAAGTGGAACCTGTTAAAACAGTATGATCCTCAGCCCCTCAAGACCCCAACCTCCTTCAATGGTTAGGTTCCAGTAACACTGGCATTGACTTTGAGCCCCACCACAAGAGACTTATGCCTTTCCCCTTAAGACCTATATAGACAGTGACATTTGAGGTTTCACTGGAGAGACTGCTAAGTCCCTCCCCAACCATTACAGACAAGCTCCATAACATGCTTTGAGCTTCCAATCAGCTCTATAGGTGCCTCCCTCTCACATACAAATGGCTAGCGAAGTGTCACCAGACATTCAAGAAAAGCCTGCAGAATAGAATGATAGGTATCAATAAAACAAAAATAGAAAAGTATACTGGAAGGGAGATGGAGGAACAGAAACTATGCAGGAAACAGAATTTAAAAAAAAAAAAACTATAATCAATATCCTTAGGAAAATTAAGAGAAGCTATTATATCAATGAAACAAGGACATGATGCTATAAAAAGTGTGCAGACATGAAAAACAACTCTAAGAAATTAAAAATAGAATAGAAACTTTAAAAATCCAATAGAAAGGTTAGAAGATATCTTTAAGGAAATCTCCAAACAGAAAAACACAAAAAATAAGAGACAGAAGACAAAAGAAAACAAGGGGATGGATTCAAAAAACCCAATACTAACCAAACAGGAATTCCAGGGGAGGAAAAATGAAAAAAATGGAATGGAGAAGAACGCTTGAAAAATAATAAAAGAAAATTTGCGAGAACAAAAGACTTGAGTTTTCAGATTGAATACACCAAGTACTCAAGAAAATGAAGTGCAAAAAGACCCAAGCCATTATCCTCCGATGTAGGAACACAAGGCATAAAGAGACAACTTTAAAAGCTTTTAAGAAAAGAAAAAAGTAGGACCTGTACAAAGGTTTGTGAACCAGAATGGCATCAGACTTTCTTCAACAGCTACATTAAAAGCTACAAGATGAAGAAGGAACAATAAACCTTCAAAATTCTAAGAGAGAATTATTTCCCAGAAAAACTATCAATCAAGTATGAGGAAAGAAGAAAGACATTTTCAGACACGTAAGCTCTCAAAAAATAAACTACATATGCACTATATCTCAGCAAAAGACTAAAGAATGTGCTCCAACAATGTAAGAGAAAAACAGAATAAAAGAAACATGGGATCCAGGAAAGGGGAAATCTAACACAGAAGAAAGGTAACAGCACCATTCACCCATTAACTCCAGGGAAAACAGCAGCAGCAAAACTGTCCAAGAGAAAACATAATCATAGGATACTATATGGCTTACATGTAAATATTTATGTAGTTATAATAAGTTAAGCACTGATTATTTATTCACCCCAAACTAGGATACAACCACATAGAGAGGATGAAGGAAGAAGATGTGGTGGGAGAAAGATCCAGAGGGGAGGCTAAATCCTCATCGTCCACAGCTGAAAGTCAATATACAATGTCTAAAATAGAAAACTCAAGAAAAAAAATACCACAGGTATACTATCAGAAATAGAAATACCTGGGGGAAAAAAAACAACCAAAAGAGTAAAAGCCAGTGCCTATGAAGGGTTGTAAATGGGACTGGGGTAGGATGAGGGAGGGGAATTCTGGTTTTTAGCATCTGTGGTTGTATTTGACTTTCAAGGCCCTTGCTAGATCCCATTGGAGTTCTCAGTCTCTGGGTTAAGAACTCCAGCTATTAAATCCATTCCATTTTAAATCCTAGTTAAAATCTATTAGAATTTTATTTCTGATACTCTGCTTGTATCAACTAGGTTCCATAATTCTCAGTTTTTTCCTCTATGTGTAATGGAAATAGTTAAAAATAAATTTCATGTCATATAACACCCAACAAGGCTCTTGATCAAGAGAGTGAGGGATAAACTTACAGAGTGTCAGCAAAGCTCGGAAAACTCCTGATTGGAAAAAGACCATTATGGTATTTCACACTAGGATACATACAATGTAATCAGCTCACTTCTCACTTTTACTTACTATATGGAAGGAAAAGTGAAAAGAAAGGTGGAACTGGCAGGTGCAGGGGCAACACTGGCATTGGGCTATGTAGAAAATGAACATCACCTAAACTGAGTCAACAAAGCTACAGACCTAAGAAGCTACAAGAACTTTTAATACTAAATTGCCCTGCAGCTTCAGCTTTATGATTAGAAAGTCACAGTTGTGAAGAAAAGTTATTTTAAAACTTGGGGGATCGGGTCAGTCAGCAACAAAAAGGAAGGAACATGAAGGATCTCAGAAATATCATGCTGAGCAAAAGAAGCCAAACACCAAAGAGGACATATGTATCCAGTTCTAGAACAAGCAAAACTAATCTGTAGGGCCGGGCATGGTGGCTCTCGCCTGTAATCCTAGCTCTCTGGGAGGCCTAGGCGGGTGGATTGCTCAAGGTCAGGAGTTCAAAACCAGCCTGAGCAAGAGCGAGATCCTGTCTCTACTATAAATAGAAATAAATTAATTGGCCAACTGATATATATATATATAAAATTAGCCAGGCATGGTGGCGCATGCCTGTAGTCCCAGCTACTTGGGAGGCTGAGGCAGCAGGATTGCTTGAGCCCAGGAGTTTGAGGTTGCTGTGAGCTAGGCTGACGCCACAGCACTCACTCTAGCCTGGACAACAAAGCGAGACTCTGTCGCAAAAAAAAAAAAAAAAAAAAAAACTAATCTGTAGTGACAGAATTCAAATCAGTAGTTGCTTGGAGCAGGATGTGGAAGAGAAATGACTGCAAAGAGGCAGGAGGGAACTCTCTGGGGTGATGGTGACATATTCGAGGATATATATGTTTGCTGAAACTCATCAAACAGTACCCTCAAAATATGTGCATTTTACGTACGTAAATTATACCTCAGTAAGGGTGGGAAGTACAGCCATTATGGAAAACAGTAGGATGGTTTTTCAAAAACTTAAAAAATAGAACTCCTACATGATCCAGCAATGTCACTGTTGGCTATATAGCCAGAGGAATTCAAATCAGTATATCAAAGAGATACCTTCACTTCCACAATCACTGCAGCATTATCATACTAGCAAAGATATGGAATCAACCTTAGTGTCCGCTGATGGATAAATGATGTGGTATAAAAGAAAGTGGTACATACACAATGGAATAATATTCATCCTTCAAAGAGAAGAAAATCCATCTTGTCATTTGAACCTGGAGGACATTAACTGATATAAGCCAGACCAGAAAGACAAATACCGCATGATCTCATTTATACATAGAATCTGAAAAAATCAAACTGATAAGAAGCAGAGAGTAGAACAGTAGTAACCAGGGGCCAACAGTGAGGGAGACGGCATTGGGAAGACATTGGTCAAAGGATGTAATATTTTAGTTAGACAAGGGAAATAAGTTCAAGAAATCCATTGTACAACATGGTGACTATAGTTAATAATAATGTATTGTATAATTGAAAATTGCTAAAAGTGTAGATTTTAAGTATTCTCACCATAAATAACTGATAAGTATGTAAAGTAATGCATTGTTAATTAGCTTGATTTAGCCATTCCACATGTATACATATTTCAAAACATGTTGTACACTATAAATATATATAATTTTCATCAGCTTTAAAATTTTTTTAAATAAAAACTTTTTAATGGGGAAAGAGGAAAAATGTTATGCCCATCAATGAATAATAACATTCAAAAGTGAGAAGGGTACAAATAACACTGAAACATTTATTTCTCAAATCTCTATTCTACTTTTATAAATGTGGTGACAGTATTTTCGTTTCTTTCTATTTAATTTATAAGGATAATTAAGACTGAAAAATTGCTACTCTGTTTCTTCCTTAAACAAATCCATGAAAAGCCAAGTTGTTCAAATCATGACATCAAGTACAAAGACAAGTTTCCTTTGCTTTCTCAGAATTTTAGTAACTTCATAGTTGCTCCTAATCACCTGTTCAGCAATGGCAAGAATTTTCGTTTCAAGGTACAAGAATAGCAAGTCACTCTAATTAGAGACTATTAGAAAAAGAAAATAAATAAACTAAGGGAAACAGGGCCCAAGAGGCTACTGTGAATAGAAAGGTGAGATGACACAGTAGAGGAGTAGAGATTTTTGCAACCCTGCCTTGGGAAAGATAACGGGGCAAGGAAAACTACCCTCAGCCTTTGAGTAACAAATACAAGTAGTGAGATGGGCTGATGGACACATGCCCGCGGGAGGTGATGAAAAGCCATAACTTCTAAGTCATAAAATCAGAAAAGTACCTAATTTGGATCAAGGAGAAGATAAAGAACAAGGAAATGCCTCAGAGTGTGCACATTACCTGTAATAAAACACGACAAATGTGCAAAGCTCACGGAAACTGAAGACTAGAACTATCCTGAAAAGCTCCCCATAGCAAAGGATAGTCGATGAGAATTAATATAACAATCAACTTTATTCTTAATTGTAAAAGTACAAAATATTGTGATGTCTTTCCTTTTTTTAGTGGTAAAAATAAATCTACATTTATAAGCACTTTCATAGGCTTTCCACTGCCACAAGTAAACCAACCCAATTTTTTCCACAGAGTCTTATAGAAAGTTCCTAGGAAGAACGAACTTCAGAAACACCACTCGCTGTTACATTTAAAAGCCTCTCAGAACCATAGGTCATTTTTAAATTACCCTCAAACTTTTATTTCCCATGCCTTTTTTTTCCCTTAGTTTTTTCAGCTGCCATTCTAAGGTCAGAAATCCTGAGAGCTCCCCTCAACACTTTCCAACACCTTCCCTTTGAGCCACAGAGAGTGGATACAGTACACCAATACAGATACAGTTGACCTTACTGGAAAGATTACCTCATCGTTCTTGTGACTGCATTGATGCACTCCAGACTACTGCACAGATTTTAAATTACACTATCTCATTATTGCCCACTGTTTAGCTGCAGCGTATCAATTGCTAGAAACCTGAAGGCCTTTTTCCCTTTCTCACACAAGCAGCTAGAATTTTCTATCTTAGATTTGGGCTGTAAATAACTTCCTACCAAACCATGTTGTTCTACCTGGACTTTTTTTTTATACTAATTAAGGCTATTCTCTTTGTTCTGATTCTACCTTCCAAGGTGCCTTTCATTTAAAAGCCAAAAAATTTTTTTAGGTACATGTCAAGTAATGGAGGTTTCATTACGCAATGATTAAGCCCTAGCAACTTCACTTGCACAATCATGTATAGTTATTTCTAATTGCAGGCAAGAGAGACGAGTTTCAGAGCTTGATCTAGTACCAACAGGGCAGCCAAAACTGGGGTGAAATCTTAAGTGTTTGTGCAACAGAGCCAAGTGTCCGTGTCCTCGCTTCAGCTTACCCCGCGCTACTGTGATAAGCATTAGACTGACCACTTCGCATTCTTATTTAAAGAAATCTGAGGTCATCTCATCCACCAAAGCACGCAATGGAAAAACTCAAATTCAAATACCACCTAAATGGCCCAAGACCCCAGATTATATCAATTTATTCATCCATTTTGGTGCTGCTGCTATAACAATCATTAGTAAGAAGATATTGGCAGAACCTATGGATTCTAATGCAGTAACATCTCATTTTGACCTATTTTACAATGTATCCAAAAGTAAAAGAATTGCCTAAGTAGTTTATCATCCATATTACTTGACCTCATCAATCATACATGGCATTTTATTTGCACATTTTTTTTTAATCTAGATAAAATTCCAAACGGACTTGACCAATGTATAAAAAGTTTGGACCATCTGGGAAGAGAGTCAAATCCATCTGTCAGCTCACATTTATCCTGAAGAACATAGATTCTACCAATATAACATAAATCGATATATGAAAGTAATGTCAAAAATGGGAAGTGTCAACTGTTCTGTGGTCTCAAGATTTAAAAGGTGGTAAGGCATGAATATGAAAATCTTCATCTGCCTTGGTGCCCACTAAAATCTATTCCCAGCACAGCAGCTAGAGTGAGAATTTTAAAATGTCACATCATGTCATTCCTGTGCTCAGAACCTTACGATGGTTTCTCATCATACTCCTAGGTGATCTGGCCCCCCCGTACCGCACTGCACACCCCAGTTTTCTCATCTCTCTCCCGCCACTCTGTCCACCTCTCACTTTGCTCCAGCCTCACTGGCCTCCTTACTGCTTCTCCAAACTTCCAATCATGGCCCTGCCTCAGGACCTTTGCACCTGCTTCCCTTGCTGCTAGAGTGTATTTCCTGATGCTCTTCCTCATCTCCTTTAGGCGTTGGCTCACATGGGACCTCAGGGAAGCCTTCCCTGACCAACCCAGCTAAAACAGCAACTCCCTAGTCTCCCCTTCCTTGTTTGTTTTTTTTGTTTGTTTGTTGTGAGTTTTTTGTTGTTGTTGTTGTTTTGGCATAGCACTTGTTCCCATCTGTTATACTACACTTTTACTTATTAATTCGTTTATAGTCTGTCTCCCCCGATTAGAATGTAAACTAGAATGCAAACTCCACAAGGACAGAAATGCTTGTGTTTCTTCACTTCTATACCCCAGAGCCCAGAACAATACTCAGCACAAATCAGACATCCAAAATATAGAGACTAAATAAATGTTCTTAAATGTTATCTATTTGTTAGTTTTTCTGCCCCCTCCCATTCACACATAAGCCCCATGAGGACAGGCACGTGTGTTTTCCACTTGCACAGCTCCAGCACCTAAAACAGAACCAGAAATGTAGCTGGCACTCAACAAAATTTCTTGCATAAATCCTTATCAGATTCTTTTGGCAGAGAACAGAAAGAATTTCAACTCAGATCTATACACTCTCAACATCTTGCTTGCCGATGAAATGATGTAGCCCAATGATTATTGAATCATCCATATTTTCACTTAAAAATATATATATACCTATATTTTGTATATCGTCCAAAGTACAATTAAAAACTGAAAATGACAGGGAAGGATCAGTGAGGAAACATCAGTGTTTCCTTGGTGATAAGAAATGGACTTTCATGGTACGAAATTGTCATATTGTACAATAAAAACAAATTCACTTTCATTTTCCCCAATATTTTTCTTCTCCCGTTAATCAATTATTAAAGGCTTTTTTGAAAAGAGCTTTAGCCCTTTTATTTCTCCTCCCAATATTGAAGCTAATTCATAACACTGAATTATGTGACATTTACTTTCTTGACAACTGTCTGATATAATAAACACAAAGTTTTCTTTTTCTGCAAAACTCCAGCATGCTAAAAAAAAAAAAGGACAGTAAGAAACGTGGCAACTAAAACAAATGTGAAATGATCACGACGAGGCTCTCTTTTTCAATACCAGGCGAGCACTCTTTGTTTGTAGCAAAGATGCTATCGACTCAGAGTGACAGGGAGCAAAACAGAAATCACTGCTGGTGCTTCCCTTGAGATTGAGACAAAGTCCTTTCAGTCAACCAAACTAATCAGAAAACACAAATATCACAAGGTCCTTCACCCTTGCTGTGATTACCCGAGGCAAAGCCAGAAGGTCAGCAGCTCTATACATTCATTACCTGACCCCTCTTGAGCGTAGTATATTGGGTCAAAGTGGACTACAGTTTCCTTTAAATCTAGAGCAACTGATCTATAGCTTTACCTAGTTTCACAGATAAATCCACAGGATGAACACAGCACTTGTAAAGGCTAAGAATTACAGTATTCCTTTCAAAAATGTACAGTTAATTTAAAAAATGTAAAGAGGTCAGCAAACTGCTTCAAAAAAAAAAAAAGCCTAAGAGCTTACCGATTCTGAAACTAGACTCTTTCTTAGAGGCTGAAAGTCATATATCAACAGTATTCCTAGGAGCATAATCTATTTATCTGCTTACAAAATCATAATATAAGGTCTAGAGGACAGGAAATAAAACATATGAGAATGCCATAGGCACAGCCGTTACTGGGCGGGTGTAGGCTGCCAATCTCATGGCACAGGGCAGAGAATTTCAAACTGTGGTCCCATAGAGGTGCTTGAGGGGCAGCCACCAAGTGCCAAGGAGGGGACCAGGCATAATGCTCTGAACCGTTCAACACAACACCGAATAAGGGGAGCGCATCACCTCTCTCAATATTTGCCATGTTGGAGTTCTACAAAATATGACATTTAACAAAAAAAAAAAAGGTTTTTGCTGCTTTAAAAAATGCCTGAAAACTAGCAGCAAAGCTTCTAGAGTTAGGGAGACCAGAATTCAAATTCTAAATTTATTGAGAGAGTAGACATAATCATACCTTGCAAAGAACCAGTGTTCAAAAAGTGGCAACAAATATTTTTGTGTATCAAAGAGTAGTACTAAAAGGTATTAAAGGACTGATCCTCAAAATATAGCCAAGAACCACATAACTATGACATGATGTGATACTACATAACCTTTATTTGATCAGTTCATCCCTTGGCCAAATATAAAAATGGCCCCTATTAACACACTTTATCCTAAGCACTCTGGAAGGCTGAGGCGGGAGGATTGCTTGAGACCAAGAGTTCAAGACCAGCCTGGGCAAGAGCAATACCCAATCTCTACAAAAAAATAGAAAAATTAGCCAGGTGTGGTAGCACCCACCCGTAGTCACAGCTTCTTGGGAGGCTGAGGCAGCAGGATCACTTGAGCCCAGGACTTGGAGGTTGCAGCGAGCTATGATGACTCCATTGTTCTCTAGCTCTGGGCAACAGAGCAAGACCATGTTTCAAAAAAAAAACCCCACACTTTATCCTTTAGGTACTAAAGGCATGCTACCCAGGAACCAAGAGTTTTTCCAAGGGCCTACCATAAAAGGAAAGGAAGGAGGGGGAGAGAAAAGAAGGGATAGAGGAGGGATAGGGAAAGATGGAGGAAGGAAGGATATAGACAGGGAGAGAGGAAGAAGAAAAGGGCTGGAACGGGGAGAGAAAAAGAATAGAAGAGATCGAAAAGAAAGCACTCCAAACCATGAAAAGAAAATTACAAAAATGAATACATACTTGTCCCAACTAGGGTATAATATCCAAGAATTCTGGTTGTCATAAAATTTCCATTATATGTTTAAATAATTTGTAGGTAAGATTTTCTTCACTTCAGAAAAAAATACCAAGAATGCACAATGGCTGCAGAGAAATCACAACCAACTTCAACTTAGGTGACATACTCTCTTCTTTGGTTTGGATGCCTTTCAGCCTTCCTCAAGTTGAGGGCCCCTTCCTTGTGTCATTTCACCCCGCAGTGAGAAGTGACGGAAGAAGCCAAGGATAAGACACAGGGGAGGGAAGATGTGAGCCCGGGATGCCCTCTGTGACCATCCCTCAGTCTGGCCTTCCAGACACCTGCAAAACTCCTGAAAAGTGCCATCATGAATCACTCATAGAGGACCATTAGCCACTACCGTGGCTCCCCTCCAAGCCACAACACTGTACCAAAGGAAGGCGCTGCAGTCACCAGACAAGAGGAATGGAGGCGCACCTGCTTTATTTTATTTCGGGAGTTGGTGATGCGCTCGGTGATGCTCTGGTACGTGCGAATGGCCGTCGTCAACTCTGTGTAGTGCTGCACAATCAATTCATCCAGGTCACGGTCACATTTCTCATAGGCTTCCTCAAGGCGACCCTTCTCATTTTCTCTGTCTTCGACGTCATCACTGGTAGACAGAGTCCTGGTAAAGACAGAGAATATATCAAGCTGAGAAAAACTTAAAATGAAAAAGCAAAAGAAAAGCGACTTGGTCAATATGCCAGCATATCCGTCTTATTAAAGAGGAACTGAAATCAGTTACGAACAGAAAACACAAAAGCACCTTCATGGTAAGTTCCAGTGGGCCATCTAAGTGGACTTGTTGGATGCCTATCCAAGGAGCCATTCCCTTCACTTGTTTCTTGGCATTAGCACTGATTTTAGTCAGACGGCAGGCAGGCATGAACTTTTCAAGAAGCTCGGAAGCTCTATGATATGAGTGAATCTTAGTAATTCCTAATAATCCCACTCCCTTAACAGTGACAAGTCTAGCCAATGAGATCTAAGAAAGTTCTGGAAGTAATTTTCTTGCAAGAAGAGGTCCCTTTTCCCAGCCCTAGATATCACTATACAAAGCTGAGATACTCTAGCACTTCAGCAATCTTACAACCATGGAAGGAACAGCCAAGAGAAATAGCAACTGCCACTATGTCATTGGGCCCCTGAAGCAGCCAGCCCGGCAGCTGCCTTATCTCAGGACTTGTTTAAATCACTTTCAGTGGGTTTTCTTTCATATGTAGCGAAAGCATACTAACTGATAAAATTATTCATACACTGAGGAACCACCTTCCAAAAAGCCCACTTGAATGACCTGAATTTGGTAAAAAGCCCCAGTAGCCTGGAAATAAGGTCATATTAAATCTAAAATCCGTTCCAACAGCAATATTCTACGCTATACTACAAGACAGTCTCTGCGTTTACTAGTCTTCAAACGGCACTAACAAGACTGATATGAATCAACAATAGCCAGGGAATGAGATAGATACACTTATTAAAAATCTTTCAATAACTTAGTTTGATACATGGACCACAGTTCTTTGTTTCCTCTATTATCTTTCTGGGATAATTTTTTTTAATTTAGTATTATAATCAGTAACAAAGAAACCTTTTCCTCTTATCTGTTTGCTGCAGTAATTTAGAGTTTCATTAAATTCCCTCAGATTTGTCAGCTTATACTTTCAGCCTAGTTTATTTCATTTATCTTTTTTAATTTAGGGAGGGGGATATTTTAGGCTCTCGATGATGGATGCCATCAATTATAAGTCCATCATTAGAACTGCTTTCAGAGATGGTCTGTCAGCAAATCAATCACATACCCATCTCTAGATATTTGCAAGCAAAATACTGTACAACAGTCTTCTCCCAATTGTCATTTAGAGCAAAAGATCTTAGCTCATGAGCCGCACAATATATAAAACTTCTTTTTCAATTTAGAGGGAAATTCAGAAGGCCAGTCTTTGACATCAATCTAATCTCCAAAAAGAATTTTGTAAATGTATTAAGGATGCCAAGAGACCAGGTATAGCATGAGGGGAGAGTGGCCGAGAGAAATGAAAGAAGGAAGGCAGTAAAGGAAAAGGCAAAAGCCACTAAGGACAGTGTGGAATACTCAGGGAAGCAACACTACTGGGAACCATGAGACTTGAATTAAGGCCTTTACCATGCCAGATCCTATTTCCTCATCTAAACAGGTGATTCAAAACCAGACTACTTCCAATATTACTTTCAGGTAGAGAATACCACACAAGTGTTTGATTCTTAAAGGAAATCAGAGTGGAGAATTTAGGGGAAATTTAGCTTCCACAATGGAGCCAACAAGATTACTTGCAATATTTAGGTACAGAGTAGTTTAGCACGTCTTCCTGTTGTTTCTATGATACACAACTTTGCTCTTTAAATCTGAAACCCTCCAGGCTGTTAATCTAAAGTAAAGCACAATAAGAAAATGCCTTCAATTTGTCAACTGTCCCAAAGGTAAGACTGCCTAGATATTTAACTCTATTATTTCTCCTTGTAACAGCAATCACAGAATTGTCAAAGCTATACTGGATCAGTCTGCCATTTTTACAACGCTTTTCATAATTTCCTCTGCACTACCATTTGTGCAAGGAAACATGCCAAACAGTTCACATTGTTTAACCTAACTAGCTAGAATTACAATTAAGGAAAATGTCAGGCCCAGAGAGGACACCTTCTCTGGCATCAGCTGTCTCTGTTAACACATTACTGAATCATTAGGCGTTATTTAGGAAATAGAAAGGGTTACTAAAATGAAGATTAGAGAGTAAATTGGGTCTATAGGGGGTTTTCATTCCTATTTTCCTTTTTCAAGAAAATATTTATACAAGAAATAGCCTGTGCCAGGTTTGCCCCACATTTGAAATTCATTCTCTTGATGTAAACCAGGATAACATTTTGTCTTTCGTCAAAAATACATTATAGAACTCTGCGAGTACAAAATCGTTAAAGTACTTTTTTAATTAGAGAAAAAGGAAGGCAGCAAAGATAATAAAAAATAATACTAGCCCCTAACATTTAGAGAGGCTTACTAGCTGCCAGGAACCAGCTGTGTGGCACATTTTATAGAACGTATATTTAATCCTCATAACAGCTCTTTGGAGCAGGTCCTATGATTATGCTCCCCGCCCTTTTTCACAGATGAAGCAGCTGAGATCTGAAGAGCTAAAATTAATTTGCCCCACCTCACACAATGAGGGTCAGGGATAGCACGGGGACTTAAATCTCTCAGGTTGTTCTGTTTTCAGATTCTGCTCCTAGCCACCACCGGGTTGTGGTCTCTCTAGGCAGGGTCAAACTGCCTGGGATAGAATCCTGGCTCTACCATATTTACTACCCATATGACATTGGTAATGGCATCTTATTTTGCTCATCTATAAAATGAAGATGATAAGATATCTTCCGTATACAGTTGTACATGAGAATTAAATGAGATCAAACAAGGCCTGGTGTATCATTAGCACTCAACAAATGTTGGTGGTTATTGTTAGCTATTATTGTTTTAGTGATAGTAGCACTAGTAGCATCAGCAAAAGCAGTAGCATTTTTTCCATAATATAATAAAAAGTGCATGCTCTGGAGACAAAGGTTCAAATCCCACCACCCCTAAATATTAGATCATTTGACTCTGGGCATTAGATCCAACCTCTCTAATCCTCACTTTACTCTTCCTTAATGTCAAGAATTGTAAAGGCTGAGATTTTATCCTACTTGCAAGCTGACAAGTGAGTCTGCCAGTTTCATGGGTGCTGGTGGAAGATAGCAAACTTCTAGGTCAGAGACTAAGGACTTTACTACTCGTAGCAGAGCAAGCACCAATGAGCATCAGCACATTCGCACCAGTTCCCCTTGCCGCCAAGTCCCATGGGGGTTAGGCAGATGGGCCCAAACCGATGCCTGCCCACACAGGCAGTTATTGGAGGAGAAGATTCCTGAGCTTATAAAACTAAATTTTTATGTTGGGCTCTTGCCCTTTGCTCAAAAAGGAGTGACTATCCCTATCTTCCAAGGCTGTTTGCTAAACAAACATCCTTGACAAGCTAGTCTGAAACAAAGCACACTTATAAGAACTTTAGAAACACAATAGGCCCAAGGAGAATTGTCTCCCAACAATAATGATACCTAAGTCATCGGGTTCCTTCAAGGATTGAATGACACCATGGTGCCAAGCAATAGCAAGCAGTAAATAGAGATTCATTTCCAAGCTGTTTTCTTCTCTGCAAAATGAGACCAGAAATACACTGTCTCAGACAGACAATAAATATTTGCAAAATGAATAAATGATAGGCCATAAAGCATAAAACAGCAGACTAATTCTAGGCAGAAAGTTCTCAAGCATGCTATCAAATCCTTGCAAATTTCAGTGTGGGATTACCTTAATTTAAACCAGTCACTTGACCTGAACTGACAGCAGGGTAGAAGGGAACACGTGTCATCGAGCTCACCCCACTAGCCAGGTCAGGAACCTCTCTTCAGCCCTCTAATCCTCTGTAAGATGCAAACTCACTGGCTCACCAAGCAATTCATTGCAATTTTGAACAGCTCTACTTGTTATAAAGCCTTTCATTAAAATAAAATCAGCCTCATTATAATTTCTACCCATTGATCCTAGTTCCATCTTTAGCAACACAAAATAAGTCTATTCCCTCTTCCATAAGATTTCCCTTTAAATGATAACGGACTCTCAATAATTCTTTCTTTCTCAAGTTAAACGCCTCCAATTTCTTCGACTGTTTTTTCCATGCCATGCTTCCAAGCAGCCCACCATGCTCCTTGCTTTCCTCTGAAGTCCCCTTAAAAGCAACTAACATTCACATAGAGCTTACTATCGGCCAGGCATTAATCTAAGTTGTTTAAACATAATAATTCATTTATTTCTGAAAACAACACTATGAGGTAGATATCAATATTATCCCTCTTTTAGAGATAAAGAGATTGAGTCGTTTATTCAAGGCACAGAGTCTTCAAGTAGCAGAGCCTGACCTTGAAACCGATTCTGGCTCCAGAATCTGGCTCTTGATGGTTTTATTATCTTGCCTCTCAGGATGTGCTCAGAACTGAACGCAACATACTTCCAAATAGCAAAAGGTTTTATACGCAACAACGTAAGCACTGTATTTCTAATAATCTAAAAGTACATTGCATTTTTAAAAATATAAAGTCCAAAAATTATTCAAGATCCCTTTGACAATTAAGTGCTGACAAGCCAGCTCTCACTCATCCTCTACCTGTGAAGTTTTAAAACTAAATGCAGAAATTTACATGCATCCCGTGTTCTACGTGTTGGGAAAAGACAGTGAAATCGAGGCACTGGATACAAATTATCGAGTGTCTATAATACACCAGACAACGCAGTGGTTATTTTGCATGCACAATCTAAGACAATCTTCAAAACAGTCCAGTAAAATAGTATGACCACCGTTTTTACAGATAAGGAATTAGAGGCTTTGCGAGGTAAAGTAACCTACACATATGCACATACCTATTGTCAGAGTTGGAATTAAAGCTAAGTGTACTTGACTCCAAAGCTCATGCTCTTTTACTATGTATGTTACGAAATCCTACCGTCAACTCCTATGCTGTAGGACTGCGCTCTAATCATGCTACAGTCAATGTGTATGTAAAGAGAGCAGCTGACAGCTAGAGATGAAACAGAGCACCAAAAGCAGCTTTTCTTAGCAGTAAGTCTTGAATCTGGACAAGGAGGTTTAAAAGCATGAACTAAAAGATATGACCAAAGGACAAACGGTTTAAAGTTGCCACCCCAAGATGCATTCGAGTTACTGAATCACTCTAGATCGTTTTTTCCCCACTCCTATCTCAAAATGATTATGATTTACAAACCACTGTCAAGTTTATGGAGGAACATAAAAGAGTAAACTAGATTCCACTTAAGCTGGACACAGAGACATTTCTGGATCACTAAGAATTTTTCACTAAGACAGCTCTGATATTTTGCATGATGAATTACATCTTTAACCATGACAAATTAATCCCCAGGAAGGAATTTATTTACCTAATTGGCTAAAAAGACCATGGTACACATGTTAACCTACTGTTAACAACACCTAGTAGGAACAAGTACGTTACATGGTTCTAGTGGATACACAGCCATCAGCTCCAAGAGAATCCTATAAACAAGCATTAAAACCCAGCGTAAATAACTGGAGATCTAAAACTGAATTTGTCTGTTTCCGTTTTTGATACCAGCTTCTGTATTTCAGTGTGGCCAGTCAAATGTTTTGAAAGGAAAATAACTAGTCACCATCACTGGTTGCTTCTATGGAGCAATTTTGCTTTCACTTTGAACTTAATAGAGTAATGGAGTCCAGACAGGAGAAAGTACATAAAAGTCGGTATTATTCTTAAAGACAAAAAGAAGATCAAATAAAAGAAAAAGCACAACTATGAAAATAAGGTCGGTCACCAAAAGGGGACCCATCACTCAAGAGGAACAGTAACTTTCAGTCAAAGGCAGAATAAAAGGATGCAAAAAGAAAGAAACACAAATCTAGAAAACTACCATTAGGAATACACCAGAAAAGTTTCTTCCTACCCTCATCAAATATGTCAAACAAGAGGCATCCATACAAACCTTAAAGAAACACAGGTTCTGGAATGAAAAATAACCCAGATTCAAATAAAGCTCTGCAATATTCAAGCTATCTGACCTCGGGTAAGCGACTTAACCACTCTGGATCTGTCTTCTTCTTTGTAAAAGAGGCAACATAATAAGAATACCTGCCCCACCAGGATGTTTTAAGATTGGAGAAATGTGTGAATGTCCTTTGAAAAGTGCAAGAGAAGTGTTGGCCAATAAATTATTAGGAACAAAACAAATAATCTATGAATCACAACATTGTTAGCCTAAATCCCCTCAATCTTCCCCTTTCTAAAGTCCTGAGGATATTTATTTATAAACTGAGATCAGATCTTTTCTCTATATCCTCACAGTGCCTGGTACATAAACTGCCTAGTAAAAGCTCAATAATGAGCAGCAGCAAGACGCAGAATCTAGAGAGGTCAGGGAGGACAGTTCCCTGCCTTAAGAAAATATTCCAACTAAATTGGATCACACAAAGAAATGCCTATTCTAAAATACTACACAAAGAATAGTTACAGTGACCTTATTTTAAATAATTCACTTACTCATTCAACAAATAGTCACTGAGCACCTAATCCTCACCCAGGACAGTTCTGAATGGCTAGCAGGGGTCCTCAAAAATTTTTAACAGGGGGCCAGTTCTCTGTCCCTCAGACCATTGGAGAATGTGTGCTGTGGGCCCAGGACGAGTCGGCTGCTAAGCAGGACAGGCCGTGGCGGCAAAAACACCCGGCAGGCTGGATAAATGTCCTCAGTGGGCGGCATGTGGCCCACGGGCCATAGTTTGAGGACGCCTGGCTAGAGATACAGCAGCAAACAAAACCCATTCCTCCTTCATGAAGCTCCTGTTCTAGCAAGGGAAGCCAGGACGTAGCGGCTACGGCAAAAACCAAGGCAGGCTTGGAGGACAGGGGCTGAATTTCACGTAGATAGCCTGTGGAGGGCCACTCAGATGAAGATGGCATTTGATAGAGCTTACTAGGAAGTGAAGGGCAAAGACAGGGCACTATCTGGGGAAGCTGATTCCAGAGAGAGAACAGAACCGGAAGCACAGGCCCCTAAGCAGGACATGTTCAGCCAACTCAAGGAACATGGAATGGCAAGGAGGTCACTGTGGCTTTAGAGACTTGAGGCATAGTGACTGGCTCAGGGAAACTGGGAGCCAGACCAGGCCCAACTTCTTGGGCTTTTACACTGAGTGTTCTTTGAAGCCACGTGGGGGTTAACACTTAGCCAAAGAATGATAACTTTTCAACCAGTATTTAATGGCAAAACTGAATGACAATATTCACATTCAAGTTTCATCTTAGTGGTATCCCACCTCTTCCCAGAAAGGATCTGGAGTGGTTTGTATAAGAATGCAAATTAAAAGTAAAATACAAGTGAGAAAGTGGGACCGAAGAGAGGCAGGACAATACACCACTGTATAGATGTAAAACACAAGTATGCAGGTCGTATGGGCAAGCATAGTTTATATGAAGTGAGCTCCCCATCTAAATCTAACCTTCCTGACAGCCAAGGAAGAAAAGAGAGACACAGAAATAAGTAATTCTCATTCTCAAAAAGACAGAATCCATTTCCTCTGACGGAGCAAACTTCAGCCCTAAATGCTAGAAGAAATTATTCACTTAACACTACAGGGAAGACATTATATAATAATAGTGAATGATGTCACCAACGACCTTCTGAAAACAAGGTAATGAATTTTACACGGCCATTTCTTACAAGCTCCTTCAAGAACACAACATTAAAACTCAACTCAGACCTAGAGGCTTTGAAACACTGAATACAGTCCAGGTATGAAGTTTTCCAATGATTTATTTTAAGTTAAGGATAGAATTTAAGGGAACTTGTGGACTAAATGGATCAAATTCTCTTTTATTAATTTCCTCCTCTCAGCAAACCTTCTTACAGTTTAAGCTGACCAGCCAGCAATTCCTTGCATAGAGTATACAATATAAATATTTGGTAGTAGAGGATTATTGAGGACTGTTAAACAGTACGAGCCAGAAAAGCATGTAATAAGACTGACATCCAATTGTAAAAATTAAGACCTTGACTGGGGCTGGGGCTCTTGCCTGAGCCTCAAAATTACCTGTAGCTGACGACAGACTATCACTCTTGAAGCACTTTAGGGTATTTTAACAAAGTTATAAGAGTCCCCGGGGTTCCTCCTGTTATGAAGTGAACCATGTCCCCCACAAGTTCATATGCTGAAGTTCTAACTCTCAATATTGCTGTATTTGGAGACAGGGCCTATAAAATAGGTAATAAATGTTAAAAGAGGTCATGAGGGTGGGGCCTAAATCTGATAGGACTGATCTCCTTTACGAAAACAAGAGAGAGCTCTTAAGGTACTCACAGAGAAAAGGCCATGTGGGGACATAGCAAGAAGGTGGCCATCTATATGCCAGGAAGGGAGGCCTCACCAGAAACCAACCCTGATGGTATCTTGCTCTTGGACTTTCAGCCTCCAAAACTGTGAAAAAATATATTTCTATTGTTTGAGCGTGCAGTCCCCACCCCTGGTGGTCTGCAGCCTGTTAGGGACCTGGTCCCAGAGCTCCGCCACCCGCCACCTTTGAAAAATCGTCTTCCATGAACCATGAAACTTAGGGAAAGGGGTGCACACAGCAGGAAGTGAGCATCGGGCTAGCAAGCAAGTTTCATCTGTATTTACAGCTGCTCCCCATAGCTGGTGTCACCACCTGAGTTCCACCCACCCATCCGTGAAAAAAATTATCTTCCATGAAACCAGTCTCTGGTGCCAAAAAGGTTGGGGGACCACTTAAGCCACCCAGTCTTTGGCATTTTGTTATGGTAGCCTGAGCAGACTAATATACCACCCTATAAAACATAGGCACTGTTATTTTGGTTGGTCAAATTCTCAAAGCAGATATTTATCAGTCACCCTCCTGAGTTCTAAGCAACACAAAGTCTTGGAAAATCCACAGGAAGAATTAGCTGCCTAGCACAGCCCTAGATAACTAAACTAATTAACCTGCTAGAAAAATATTTAACATAACACACCTGAATTTTGGTTACACCCGCAGAATAATTAGCATTAAGTCACGCTTTCCGAAAACAGTTAATAGGCTTAATTGTCTACTAAGGGCATTACTTGTTGGCATCCAGTGACCTCTCCTCCAGGAATAATAAAGATTAACAAAACAATTAATGAAAATCCCTTCAAGCAACTCAGAAAAACTAATTACAAGTAAGGCTTCACATATCCAAAAATGACGTATGGAGAAGCGCAGCTCTCTAAAGCACAATCTACAATAAGAATCAAATCTCCTTACCAATTCTGAAAAGTACTCAAAATGGACCTCTAAATAGACAAACTGGATGTCACAGGATCCTTGCCTTTTTTATTCATCAAGCACTTTAACCTCCCAATCAGCACTACCTTTTCTCTTATTAAGATAATTCCAATGAAATTTTTTAAATTGCATAATGGAAAAAGTACTAAACAGGGAGTCGTATTTATTTACAAAATGTTCTAACACACAATCATAAGGCAGCTAAGCATGGTTAAATTCTCAACAAACGCTGAAGGGTTAACTAGTTTCAGAACCTCACTCCAAAAAGGAAAAAAAATTAAGTATTAGCTTATTGATCTTTTCAGGACATAATATTCCTTTTTGTTATTGATCCCAACACATGAAAAAAGAGTCTAGAGCTGATGTGATTCTTCAAAACAGGAATCCTGTATTTTTTCCGAAACTGCTTTTAACCAGAAGACATTAGGTTACATTATTAGATCTATTTAGCCCTTATTTCAAAGTGTGAGAATCAGGTTTTCTTTGCCTTTGAAATACAAAACAGCCAATCTAAGAAATGCTTCACAGCAACATATACCTATTATGTCAGCAGGGGAGCCGAAGACAGTTCTAAGTGTGGGTAGAGTGAAAGCACAAACTCAAGAGGAGGAAAAGAGATTGCTAATACAAATACTAAACAAGTTAAGAAGTCAGTCTTCCAAGCCTATTATACTAAGCAGAACACTTTGTATATAATGAATAATCTATAAACGCTTCCAGCGAATTATAAAAATAAGAGACCCTCATCCTAATTCTGAGTTTGTGTCAAAAAAAATCACACATTAAAGAACTGTGCGAGATGTGTATCACTATATAATCACTAAGATACCGCTTCGCTCAAAGCATAACCAAATCTACATTACAGTTTTAAATCGGATTTTATTATATTCAATTATACATTGTGATTGCTTGTTTCTTAATTATGTCTTATTAGAGCCCACAAAATGCAAGATAATCCCATCCCAATTGATAGCAATTCACAACAACAAGTCCCTCTGAAAAAGTTTTCTGATGCATATAAACAACATCCCTTAACAGTACAAAGAGATTCCTTTAATATCAAGTGACAGTCAACAATTTCTACTTTAAAGTCAATTAAAAATTCACTAGTGTCTTGCTTCAGACATCAGTTAGGATCAATTACTACATTCAACATAGTTTTTCAATATTTCAATTAACTTAGTTATACAGAACACTTCTGGGGACCAAAAGCTATAAATCTTTTAGCCAACAAAGCCCATTATCTGAAATTAAGTAAAATTACCCCACTAAGGCATAAAACTGAGTCCAAAGTTGACAAAGTCAATTTAAAATCTCTCTCCTGCCCTTACTGCACCAAGCTCTACCTCTTTTCCCACTTCCATTTTAAGCCCCACATCCTCCTTAAAGCATTGTCCACAGTGATCTTATTTTCGGATGAGCTCCTCAGAAACAATGTTTTATAAGATATTAATAGGCGTTATGTGGTTATACACATTTTGGAAATTCTGGGTTACACATATTAAAGCAGGTTTCTTAACTGCAGACATCAGAGAGAATTTACTGTGTTCATGTGTGAGGTGTGGGGGGGGGTAGAGAACATAAAGAATATATTACGTAGCATTTCTGTAATTAATTAATCTACAGAACTGCCCCCCCCGCTCCTCTTCCCTCCTCCCAGCATATTCATATATATATGAGTATACACAACACATACATTTTTATGGAAATTTTCAAACATGCACAAACATTAAGAGACTTGACAAATAAATCCGACTTTAACAATTATCAACACATGCTGGGAGGTAGGGGGGCAAGATGGCAGATGAGAAACCGCCAGAGTGTCTCTGCAAGAAAGATAGATTTTAGATGAAAGTGAAAAAAATAAATAAATAAACAGGCAGACAACAAACACACATTGGATGCGGGTCAGGAGAAAGGGTGCTGAATCTACATGAGACTTCAGGGGAAGATGCTGTGGAGCAGAACTGAAAGGAGAAAGGCAGCGGTAGGGTCTAAGCCCCCAGACGTGGAGACCAGTGACAAGGGTAGGTGGAGCGCTTAGATCTCCCCTCCCTTGCATCTCGGACTGCTGGTGGGCTCCTGAGCTGCTGGAGAGACCTGCTAACACCAGCACAGAGACAGCCACCACCAGAGAGCAGTGAGCATCTTGCGGACACAGGGCACCAGGCTCCCACAGGGCACCTTCCACCCAGCAGACCAGAGCCAGATTCAGAATACTAATATGACAGAAGAATAATTTTGAACGTGGATTGTAAGAAAACTCAATGATATGAGCACTCCTATGTTGCTGGTGGGACTGCAAACTAGTACAACCTCTATGGAAAGTAATATGGAGATACCTCAAAGAGCTAAAAGTAGAATCACCATTTGATCCAGCAATCCCATTACTAGGCATCTAGCAAAAGGAACAAAAGTCATCCTATAAAAAAGACATCTGCACTAGAATGTTTATAGCAGCACAATTCACAATTGCCAGGAAGTGGAAACAACCCAAGTACCCATCAATACATGAGTGGATTAATAAAAATGTGGTATATATATACCATGGAGTACTATTCAGCCACAAAAAACAATGGTGATCTAGAACATTTTATATTATCCTGGATAGAGCTGGAGCCCATTCTACTAAGTATGACAAGAATGGAAAAACAAGCACCACACGTACTCACCATCAAATTGGTATTAACCGATCAACACTTAAATGCATATATAATAGTAACATTCATCGGGTGTCCGGCAGGTAGGAGACGGAAGGAGAGAATGGATATATTCACACCTAATGGGTGCGGTGCGCACCGTTGGGGGGATAGACACGCTTGAAGCTCTGACTCAGGTGGGGCAAAGGCACTATATGTAACCTAAACATTTGTACCCCCGTAATATGCTGAAATAAATAAAATTTACAAAAAAAAACACATTCCAACCATGCTTCATCTATACCCCTACTAACCCTCCTGATTATTTTGAAGCAAATCTCAGACATATCATTTTTGTTGATATTTATATATATATGAGATATATATATGTTTATATATATTAATATATACTGAGATATGTATATCTCAGTATATATTAATATATCTCTTAAGAACGATGCTTTCTTAAAAAACAAAGCCAGGCCGGGCACGGTGGTGCACATCTGTAATCCTAGTGCTCTGGGAAGCTGAGGAGGGAGGATCACTTGAGGCCAGGAGTTCAGGACAAGCCTGTGCAAGAGCGAGTGAGACCCCATCTCTATGAAAAATAGAAAAATTAGCCGGGCATGGTGGTATGCACCCGTAGTCCCAGTTACTCAGGAGCCTGAGCCAGATAGATTGGTTTAGCCAGGAGTTGGAGGTTGCACTGAGCTATGATGTCACTGCACTCTCTAGCCCAGGCAACCCAGTGAGACTGTCTCAAAAAAAAAAAAAAAAGCCATAATACCATTATCTCAGTTAAAAAAAATTAACAATTACAATTGGTTTCTTATATACTTTTATTGATACATATTTATACATATATATGAGGTGCATGTGATATTTTGTTACATACCATAGAATGTGTAATGATCAAGGCAGGGTATTTAGGATATCCTTCACCACAAGCATTTATCGTTTCTGGGTTGAGATCATTTCAAGTCTGGGATTTCTTTTACTTCCCCAACTAAATTATGCTCTAAGGGCTACCCAAACTTTCTCATGCTTTTGAATCACCTGGGAAACTTATTAAAAGGCAGATTCAGGTTGCATAAGTCAGGTGGTACCTGAAATGCCAAATTTCTAACAAGCTCTCCAGTGATCTTTTTAGTATAACATAATGTCTCCCATAATATTCAACACAATGATAGGCACCAAGTTTTAAATGGAAAAATACCTTCTGAATTATGTTCTATTTTATTTCTGACAAGGTCTTTATAAATACTTTTAAAAGAATAAATTTAAGTCAGAAAAGGTTTTCATAATAACCTTCAGATATTTAATTTTCTTACCAACAGTGTCAAATGTAACACAAGAATTTTCCTTTATTACTTCCTACTATTATAAATTGTTGGTTCCCATGTTTTTCAAAGCTAAATCCCCAGCACATAAAAAACTGGCTACAATAAGGACCAAGGTCATAATCCATTTCATGGCTTGAAAGCAGTTAACAAATAGAAAGGAAATAGAGCAAAAGAAAACAGTTAACAAAAATGTAAGCAGCATCAGAGTATAAAGACAATAGGGAGCAGAGCTCACCATTGCAAACATCCAAATGCAAACAAAACAAAAAAAAACAAAACTAAGACTAACTGTGCTGCCCAAAGAAGACTCATTACCAGCCACAGTAGACCTCAGGCCAACAATTTACAATACTACTACAGGCATTAAATAAACAAAACAGAATTATGTTTTTAAAAATAAAGATACATATAAACGTGTAAGTTTTAAGGCATTTCTATGAGTTCTAAAGGAAAAGTTTCTCAAGACGTATTGTAGGATGTGTATTTGACATTTTACAAAATGAGAAGAACCATCAGTGTCAAGATATCTAGTTCACCTTCATGCCATAACTTTAAATAGCACATTTGAATATATTCTTCCACTCTGGGCATCAGTAGCCTGAAATGGTATCAATGAAAACTAACATGAAGTTTTGATGGACTTCTACTTCAGGCCTAGATGGAATAACAGGGACGAACAAAGCAACTAACAAACAAAGAGAACAGGTTTCAAAGACTGGACCTTAAGGCAGTTAGAATGTGCGATGCAGTAATGAAGGGGAGAAGAAAGCTACACACAGAAGTCTAGAGATCTGTGGAGGATCTTCCTCTACACTTAGTCTTCAGCTGAGCCCAAGACCAGGAAAAAGAAGAACCTGAAAGGATTGGGGAAAACAATAGTCTGAACTCACACTGGGCTGGAGAGAGTGCCTATCGCCCAGCCAGAATGAAAAAATATCATAATTGACAGGACATTGGGTGGAATATGCAAAATAATTTTGCCAGTGAGACAAAAATAGCCCTAAAATAAATGTTGCTCTGCTCCTAACTAGCAAAACTAAAAGACCCAAAAGGACCAAACCATTTCCAAGTAACTTAACTACATCTCAGAACAAAGCTCAAAAATATTTATAGGAATGCAAAAATATCCCAAACCGTACCCAACAAGGTAAAACTGACAATGTCTAACATCCAATCAAAAAGTATAAGGCATGTAAAGGAAGAGTGGAAGAAATGTATCAATGGACACTAACTCAGAAATGATACAGATGATAAAATTAGTAGACAAAGACATGGAAACAGTTAAAGTATCTGTTTTCTGCATGTTAGGAAGCTATAGGAAAGATTAAACATATAAGCAGAAAACATGAAAGATATAAAAAAAGAAACAACTCAAACTTCCTGAGATGAAAACTGCAATCTAAGATAAAAATTACATTACATGAGGTTAACAACAGATTAGGAATAGCAGAAAAGACTAGTGAACTAGCATAGCAACAGAAACTATATAAAACAAAACACCAACAGAAAAAAAGAATAAAAAAATGAACATCAGTATTTCTGATGTTCAGAAAAATTTCTTTATATTGCTATGTAGTCTTCATATAAGTAATTTTTAAGTGGAAGAGTTAAAAATATACAGATAATTACCAAAAGAAAAAAAACCAAAAGTACCCATATTCTTTTCACCCAGAATTAACCACTGTTAATACCTTTGCTTCCAGTTTTTAGAAAATCATTCTATTGTTATAAAAATAGTGCATTCATGATAAATAAGTCGAACAATGAAAATGCAGAACAATGTGAAGATGAAAGTGAAAAAAATTTCATTCCAAATTTTCTTCTGTTAAATTACCATTGTCAGTATTACATGAACTTAAATCCAGACCTACCTCTCCCCCTCTCCCCCTCTTTCTGTATGTGTGTATATGAAATACTGGCTGGGATAGATAGAAAACATTTTTTTATAAAATTTGGGATTTTACTCTATGTAGTAACTTTATTTGTCCTCCTTTTTGACATACACATATATATGTAGTAAAGTGTAAAAGCTTAAGTATGTACCTTGATGAATTTTTAGTTGTGTAACCACTATCTAAATGAAGATACAGAACACTTCCAGTATCCTAAGATATTCCTTCCCTATCAGGTTTTTTTTGTTTGTTTTTTTTGTTTTTGCTATCTGGCAAATTTACTTAAATCAAGTTTCTAACCAAACAAAGAAGCTACAGATTCTGGAAAGGAGGAAATGAACATGTGAGTACCTTTTCTGTGCCAAATTGTGCTAGGGGCTTTCATATACTCCTATCTCATTTAATGTTTAAAAAAACCCAAAGCATATTGTACTATTATCCCATTTTACAAACAAAAAACTAAGACACAATGGTTTTAAGTAACTAGTCCAAGGTTGCATGGGTAATACAGTAAGTTTCTACTTAACTACACCAAATCACATACTGTACCTTCCACCTCAAAGTAATGACTTGGGAAAAAACTGACCATAACACTCACCATTAAAACTATATGCCTCAAAGCCTTCATGAAATTCCAATATTACAATTACAAATGACCCAGCAGTGATGGCTCACACTTGTAATCCTAGCATTTTGGGAGGCCAAGCAGAATGATCACCTGAGGCCAACAGTTCAAGACTAGCCTGGGCAACATAACGAGACCCCCATCTCTACAAAAAAAAAATTTTTTAATTTAGCTGGGCATGGTGGCTCGTGCCTATAGTCCCAGCTACTTGGGAGTCTGAGGTAGGAGGATCGTTTGAGCCCAGGAGTTCAAGGTTACAGTAAGCTATGATCATACCACTGCATTTCCAGTCTGGATGACATAGCAAGATCCTGTCTCGAAAAAAAAAAAAAAAAAATTACACATGATGTCAAACTAAAACACGGGTCCCTAAGATATTAATTCTGCACATTTAGCTAGAAAATGGGAATTTTTTGCCCTTTACACCCACATATACTGTCAGATGTCCCAGGACTTCCTGAAAATTAATAAAGTATTTAGTCTCCAGGTATTGTAGCAGCTACTTTCAAACAACATTGCATTGCTAAGGCCAAGACTCCCCAATGCACAAAGAGAGCTAGCAATCTAAAAACCATTGAGATGGGCTCAATGAAGACAGGAGACGGTGCTGGAAACAACAGTAACACCTAATACATCTTCCAGGACTTGGCTCGGAACACAGTGACCACTTCCTTTCCTGCCACAAACTGTGTCATGAAGCTCAAAGCTGTTTGTTCAAAGCCCTGATCAAAGCCTGGACCCCTTCAACAAAGTTTACTTTGAATTAAATAAAGGGATGACCAAAATACTCTCTGAGGAGGAAGGAAATTTAACAGGTATCTAGAAGAAAGGATTTTTTTTAAGTATTTGAAATTCCAACTTCTGTGAAGACATAAAAGTTGATGAAAAAGTGAGCCTTCCACTGCCTTCAAACCTTGACATCTGTAACCAGAGCCTGTCTTCAAAAACTCTGCTCCAAGGTTTCAATAAGGTCTCCTTAAGTCGCAACCAAAGTTTGTCTTCCCAATTAAACAGGCTATTACAAGCCAACTTATAAAGAAAAGAGAGACAACACTTAATTGGAAAGCAAATCACCTAGCAGTAAGAGGTAGACACATTTCCCAATTAAAAATCTGACAGGAACTCACGGAAAAATAAAATAGCATCTCCAAAATGCCATCTTGCTTATTTCCTAAGTAGAGAGGCTACCTCCTCCAACTTCACACAAAACAAAAGGTTAGGGGGGAAAATCAATACAAAAGTAGGAAAATGTTCTGTGTGTGTGTACAACTGTCCACCGTACATCAGCAGGTAATCAGGAATCTGTCCATCCAATTAGTTTCTGTTTTAAAGGGCCAGTGCCAAGACTTAAAACCAAAAGCTGCTGTCAGCGGCAACCTCCAACAGTTTAACTCCCAAGTACCATCTGTTCTCTCATCAAAGCCCTACCTCACAGGCCTGAGGACCTTTTCTGTAAAACCCCAGAAGACTACTCTTTGAAATATCTGACTGTCCTGAAATATTTTTATTCAATATTTTTTAAATGATTAAGAAATTTTATTTATAAGTCTCAAGGTGCTTAAAAAATATCTACCAAATATCATACGTGTATCACAATTACATTGTATTTCATTTTTAAATTATTTTGGCTTTTAAATACTTTAAAGTGATAGGCTATCTTACAAGCAAAATGTAGTCATTATTTAGGTATTTAGTACAATGGCTGAAAACAATATGAGATTTGGATATTTCCCACGTCTACACCTACTTTGTCCTTAAGTCAAACCTTTATTCATCTGTAATTTTTTAATCCAGTATTAAAAGATGACTAACAATAAAGGCTGTTCCAACTATTAGGAGTAGCATTAAAATAATACAAAGTATTATGATAATACATAATTTAGTGTAGAAATGACAATTTTACATATCTGAGTGAGAGAATTAAAGGAGAATTTTTAACATTCACTATTCAAAAAACAACTGCTCTGAGATATAAAAAGATAAAGCTAAACCGATCAAACTTTTCAAAAGAGCACTCTATCACTAGTAAGTAATTTATTTTGACAAAATGACAAAATGATAGGTCTATGGAAACGTGAAAGAACTGGCACATACCAAGTACATCTCAAGAATGCTCAGATTTTATAAACAGGAACCTAAAATGGGTTTTCTTTTTGAGGCTTATTGCCAAAACAACCAGGAAAGATATAATCTTTGAGAAATAATTTGCAAAATGGTTAAAGAGAAGGTAATCAAAGTTTTGTATGAGGAATTAACAATAATAAATACAATGTTGCAAGAAGGATAACTGAAAAGAAAACAGATTGAACAGAGATACAAAGCAGCAACTTCGGAGTAACAGCACAATTTACTTAAATGAAATATACATTCCCCATTCTATTCTTCCCTGCAGCACCCTCGGCTCTTCTCCATTCCCAAACACCAAAGTAATACTACCATTCTCCTCTCATTCACTGCCACTGTTTGTAAAATTTCAACCACTGAGTATGTTGAAAAGCATATCAGGAAAGAAACAACAAAGAGATAGAGTTAGTAACATCCTCACTCTAACTCCAAAATATTCCCGTGACTCAGAGAAATGCTGAAATGCAAACACCAACACTATAGCAACATCATCCAGTCTTAAGTTTGTAAATAACCATGAATCCAAACCTTTAATAAATTTGCCGAGGATGCTAGGCCTGCACACTCACTTATACCATGCTTTTAACAAATATAATAAAAGTGTTACTCAGTGGTCTAAGGTGATCAAGGATAAGGAAGAAACATGAAAAGCAGTAATGCACAACAAAGTAAAAATACCTAGGCCTAAATCATGGTGCTAGAGGTAATGCAAAATGGCACAGGAGATGGATGGATAACCACAAAATCATATTGCACACCGCCCAGCAGTAAGGGATTCCCCCTGAAGATCACAAAGGGATGGTCAACCAAAGGCAATGTATGTTTCCGAATCAGCATCAGTAAAAAAGCTTTAGGTTGATTTTCATGCTCTTCTCAAATATATGACATTTAGAATAAATTTAACCAGCACTGAAGAAAACATAAATAGTATAAATGAAATGGGAAATGCCTACAGAATCAAAAGTACACAGATGAGATGGTACGTTTGCATACTGCTGCTACCTCCTCTAATCCCACTGGAAGTAACCAGTTGTTCTCCTGGAATTCCCTACCATTTCATCTCTCTCTTCCAGTCTCACATCATCATTTTTAATCCCCAGATAAACTATACTCTCCTCAAGGGTAACATCAAGTCCCGTTCATCTTTGCAAAATTCAGGGCATTCATTCATTCAACAAATATTTATTAAGTATATAATAAGTGCCAGACACCATGCTATAAACTGGCACTTGATACCCACTGTTTAAATGAATGTTGACTATAAAGCAGAAAAAATAAACAAGTTCAAAAAAGGATCCAAATAAATTCACATACAGGTATTATTATTCCACAGAGGATTCAGATGGGAAACCGTAAGTGTTCTAGTTGGAGTTTTAGTATTATGAGATTCATCTACACTACCTGTACATAGTCATGTCAAGAATGTGGGCCTATAGTTTCACAAAAGAACAGCATTTCCTCTGTATGGCCTACCAAGTATATTAAGCAATTCCATAAAAAGAAGAATTATTCTCTTAATCCTAAAAGAAAATTGATAATAATGATTTAACAGGCCATAATCTTAAAGTAGAGTCCCCTAAATAATACCCACAATATGGGTCTTTATTGGTTAGTGAGTGTTAAGCCATTTTAAAGGTTTGCTATATTTTTCATTCACTTGCGTAGTATCTACCAGATAAGGTGAGCCCTGGGTTTTAAAAAATCAGGACATTCTAGGACCTAAGAACTCAAACAAAAGTTTAGCGCAGGTAGGGAAAACGGAAATGCGGAGGCAGTGCAGAAGGGATGGTAGAGCCGTTTGTTTTATGAAAAACACCTGAGTTGAAATTCAAATGCGAACAACGTAACAACGTGTCATAACACATTTTATTCAGGTTGTTTTTGATCATTCCCTGTATCATCCTTAATGGTACTTGATCGGATCCCCCATCCTCAATTTATTTCTTAAAAAAATTAAAAGGTCCTAAAAAGTCCATCACTCCCTTTCCCACCCTAATATCATGGAGAAATAAAGTTCATGGAGGATAACTTGAAAATTGTTTTGTTTTGTTTTTAATGGATACAGAATAGGAAGACAGGAAAAGGCAGAAAAAAACGAAAACAGATGTGTGCCTTCAAACCCACGAGTCCTTCTACCAGCTCACTGCTGATTCTTGTATTTGAGGCTGTGGCCATTCACAGGTGGTTTAAAGTGTCCAGCGTGTGAAAACACAATCTGCAACTCGTGACAGTATTCTCCGGACTTCAGGGCCTTAAACCCAGAAGTCCAGGAAACAAGACCGCTTTGCACAGTAAGCGATGCTACAGGCAAGCAATAAACAAACATTTTGTGAACCAATGAACACACCTTCACCTGGCTTTCTCTATCAAACCCAATCAGCGTGCTTCTAGGGCCCGGGGACCCTAATAGAGGGCTCTGCCCCGAAAAAAATGACTGCGAGGCGTGGCTCCTCCCTCTAGGTCCAACCCCAGAGAAAAAGGGGGAACTGCTGAGACCCTGGGATGGGCTGGGACCCGGGAGAGGGGCTGGGGGAGGCAGGGAGCGAAGGAGAGGGTCGGCAGGGCGGAACCCAGCTAACCCTTCTCCTTTCCAAAGCGGTAGTCAAGCCGCTGCCCCCTGACCCCTGACCCTGCCTCCTGCCTCCCTCACCTGATCACAGAGATGAGCAGCCCCGAGGGGTCTTTGCTTTTGCTGACTGTGCTTCTGTATTTCCCACCGGCTGCTTCTGCCGCCATCTTGGTACGCAGGGAGAGGCGGTAGGTTCGAAAGCAGCAAAGCGAACGTAAACTCTATATTTGACCCCGATGGGGTTTGCACCAATGGGTGGAGAGAAGTCCAGAGGCGCGGAAGTGGACCATCCAATCACTGGAATGATGAGGCGGGACTAAAGCCACCGGTTCGGATACTGTGATTTACGTGTTCGCTCTAAGTACTCTGGGAATCGTAGTTTTGCTTCTGCAGCTCCTGGGCGAGCTAAACCAGCGGCGACTCGTTAAGTGTCCTAATCAGTGTCTTCATTTATCTAATAAGTGTCTTCATCTATATTTATTCTCCCTTTGGGATTTTTTCGGTTTGTTTGCTTTTAGAATTTTATCAGGCCTTTAATCAAATTTATCTGATGATAAATGTGTTTGTAAGAGTATTTAAATGAAGGAGGGGGTTATGTAGTTGATGCCTATTTGAAAGTTCCTTTAAACACAAGGGATTTTCTAAAAAATCAAATCAAATGAGAAAATAAATATACATTTAAATACTTTTCTTTGGTATTCTCTAAAACTAAATGTTTCTACATTCATTTTATGTGTGAGTTCAATTTTTTGCAATGTTCCTGTATTTCCAGATATCCTAAAAATGTACACACAGGAACACATAAATGAATATTGATAAAGAAAAGACACTATAACCTAAAAACAAAGCCGATTTTTAGATTACAGATGTCCTTTTCTTTCCAACCTAAATAAATACAGATAGTAATAATGTATATTTGTGCTTTATTATTAATAATAATTTAACTGGTAGGTTTTTAATATTTCCTGCATTTGATTCTATTGGCTTAGTCATTAATTCAGAAGACCAAATGAACAAAAAACCAAGATTAGTGTATGTGTGGAAAGTGAGTAGACTGAGGAACAAGAAGAATAATAAGTATTGAAAAGTAGGGAGGCAGGTGATCTGTTTAGTATCAATAAAGATGAAAGAACTTCAGAGGGGACTAGAAAGCAAACTAACTCAGAGGTCCTGGGGTTGTGGAGCAGCAAGCTCAGAACACATCAGCTACTTTTATTAAATGGATCTCAGGCTGGTAGAAGTTCACACTGATTTTTAAAAATTAGTCAGAAATCATGTATATATGATAACTTAAAAATGTTCAGGCCGGGCGCTGTGGCTCACGCCTGTAATCCTAGCTCTTGGGAGGCCGAGGCGGGCGGATTGCTCAAGGTCAGGAGTTCAAAACCAGCCTGAGCAAGAGTGAGACCCCGTCTCTACTATAAATAGAAAGAAATTAATTGGCCAACTGATATATATATAAAAAAAAAAAAAATTAGCCGGGCATGGTGGCACATGCCTGTAGTCCCAGCTACTCGGGAGGCTGAGGCAGGAGGATCGCTTGAGCCCAGGAGTTTGAGGTTGCTGTGAGCTAGGCTGACGCCACGGCACTCACTCTAGCCTGGACAAACAAAGCGAAACTCTGTCTCAAAAAAAAAAAAAAAAAAAAAAAAAAAAATGTTCATAGCCTGCAGCCCAATATTTCCAGTTCTAGGGACTTTGTTCCTAAGAAAATAGAGATGTGGATAAAGTATTGAAACTTTTGAAATATAATAGAGGTATTAAGTAAATTATGGAACATTCATAGGAGGAAATAACACGTAGCCCTCTGGAAATCATAATTTTAATAGCTCTTATGAAAAGCAGATTTTTATGGTATAAGTGAAAAAAGGAGGCTATAAAATTAAATGCATAGAGAGAGAGGTAGTAGGGCCTACTGGTTATTAATACAGGCTATAGGGGAAAAAATATGATTATCTCAATTGATGCAGAAAAAACTTTTGTCAAAATCCAACACCCTGTTATGATAAAAAAAAAAAAAACACTCAGAAAATTAGGAATAGAATGGAACTTCTTAAATATCATAAAGGGAACTTATAAAAACCCACAGTGAATATTATATTCAGTGATGAAAATCTGAAAGCTTCCCCACTGAAATTGGAAACAAGACAAGGATGTCCATTTTCACCACTGCTATTCAACAAAGTACTAGAAGTTATAGCCAGAGCAATTAGGCAGGAAAATGAATTAAGACATTCAAATTGGAAAGGAAGAAGTAAAATAATATCTATTTGTAGGTGAAATGATCTTATATATAAAATATCCTATACACAAAAAAAACTATTAAAGCTAATAAAATAATTTCAGCAAAGTTGTAGGATATAAAATTAATAACAAAAAATCAGTGGTTTTTCTATACATTAGCAATTAACAATCCAAAAAGGAAATTTATGCAACACTCCGTTTACATTAGCAGCAAAAAGAATAAAATACCTAGGAATAAATTTAGTCAAGGAGGTGAAAGACTTCTATGATGAAAATTACAAAATATTGGTGAAATAAAGAGGACCTAAATAAATGGAAAGACATCCTGTGTTCATGGACTAGAAGACTTACATTGTTAAGATGACAAAATTCTCCAAAGCTGTTTACAAATTCAATGCAACCTGTCAAAATTCACTGGATTTTTTTGCAGAAATAGAAAAGCTGGTCCTAAAATTCATATGCAAATGAAAAGAGCCCCAAATACCCAAAGTAACCTTGAAAAGGAACAAATGTGGAGGACTCAAGCTTAATAAAATCTACAGTAATCAAAATAGTGTTACTTGCATAAAGATAAACACATAGATAAATATAACAGAATTGAGAATCCATAAATAAAACCCATAAATCTTGATTTTCAACAAGGGTGCCAGTACCATTCAATAGGGACAAAATAGTCTCTTCAAAAGACAGTTCTAGGGATACTAGATAGCCATATGCAAAAAACTGAAGTTGGACCTCTACCTCATACCAAATGCAAAAATTAACTCAAATGGATGAAAGACCTAAATATAAGAGAAAAAACTCTTAGAAGAAAATATAAAGATAAATCTTCATGACCTTAGATTTGGCAATAGATTCTTAGCTGTGACACCAAAAGCATGAGCAGCAAAAGAAAAAATAGATAAATTGGACTTTATCAAAACTCAATACTCTTATGGATAAAAGTACACTATCAAGAAAGTAAAAAGACAATTCACAGGATGGGAGACAATATAAGCAAATCATATTCAGTATCTGATAAGGGTCTTATGTCCAAAATATGTAAACAATTCTTAACACACAAAAACAAAATACAAATAAAAAAAATTTAAACGGAGCAATGAACTTAAATAGACATTGCTCCAAAGGAGATACACAAGTGGCCAATAAACACATGAAAAGATGTTAGACATCGTTAGTCATGAGTCATTATAATGAAATGCAAATCAAAACCATGATGAGATACCACTTCACACCCATTAGGTAGGCTATAATTTTTTAACATGGAAAATAAATGTTGGCGAGTATGTGGAGAAATTGGAACCCTTGTACGAATGTGAAATGGTTCAGCCATTGTGGAAAACAGTTTGATGATTCCTCAAAAGTTAAACACAAAATTACCAGATGACCCAGTAATTTCACTCATAGGTATATACCCAAGAGAGTTGAAAACAAGTGTTCACAAAATAACTTATACATGAACACTCATAGCAGCACTGTTCTGTTCATAATAACCATAAGGTGGAAACAACCCAAATGTCCATCAATGGATGAATGTGCTATAATATTTGATATATGATTGTGGTATCAAAAATGTATATCCATACAATATAATATTTTTCAGAAATATAAAGGAATTAAAGTACTGATACATACTACAATATTGATGAACCTTGAAAACATGCTGAATAAAAGCCAGATACAAATGCCGACATAGTGTAAGATCCCAGTTATATGAAATATCCCGAATAGGCAAATTCATACAAATAGAAAGCAGTTTAGTATTGGCCAGGGACTACAGGGGAGGTGGAAATGGATACAAAATTTCCTTTTAGGGTAATGAAATGTTCTGGAACTAGATAGTGTTGATGATTGCACAACTTGAGAATGTATTAAAGGCCACTGAATTATACACTTTAAAATGGTTAAAAGTGGCAAATTTGATGTTATGTGTTTTTTACCACAATAAAAATAAAGAAAGAAAGAATGCAGGTTGTGTAGCAGGAAGGCCTAGATTCAATCCCAGCTCTCAGTTTACTGGCTAAGTTAACTTAGGCAAATTACTTAACCTTTCTGTGCCTCATTTTCCTTATCTGTAAAGCAGGACATAATTATACTTCACTTAGAGAGTTATTATGAGACTATCTGAGATATGCATCATTAACCCTTGGTAAATATCAGCTATCATTACTAAAGTATGGTATTAATTTTGTTTAAAATACATTTCTGTGGATATTATAAAGTTGTTTTGAGGAGCAAAAATATGGGTAATTTTTTATTTTTTATTTACACTTTTCTGTTTTCCAAAGTTTCTAGATGTTGCTTTATAAACAAAAATAAACAAAAGTACTTTCTTTGAAAAGCAAGACTGGATAAGTTTCAAAAATGATGGCCCATTTTTATTACAAACTGGAAATGAAATTAAGTGATAATTAAATTAACACAACCAAATTAAATCTTCATTCAATAAATCATTTGTTTTTGATTCTCTGTTTCAGTTCCTTCCAAAATATGACAAACCTTTAACAAAGCTTTTACTCTAAGTGACCTAAACTAACTTCAAACTTACACCAGACTATGAACAATGAAAAATAAAATTGGGAGGAAGGATTAGTCGGTCTGCCCACTTACAGCCTTCAACACATACTACCAAACTCACCAAGCTCTTTAGAACCAACTAAAAGTTGTGAACACCTAAGGAATTAATTGTATACTTGTCTTGGTGGAGGTGCTGACATGCTATAGAGGGAAAGAAAAGAAAAGGAAAAGTAGAAATGACCATAAACCACAGTATCAACTCAATGTCCAAAGAATAAGAGCATAAATGCTACACATTTCAGTGGGAAATAATCAGTGAAGGCTAGGATGACTATAGAAATCTTCATGGAATAGGTGGGTTATAATTAGGCTGAACAACAACAACAAAAAGAATAGAGACTTAAATAGGTAAAGATGAAGAGCGGGGCCTTCTAGAAAAATTAAAGTGCAAAGTGAAAACATGCATCCTATGTGCAAAGGGATAATTTGTCTAAAACAAAGGGTTCATGGAGAAGTGATTTCATAAGGTGAAGAGATGATACATAGAGATCAGCTCAGAAAAGACCTTGATACATAGTATGTATGTATCTCTTCACTTTATGAAACCACTTCTCCATGAACCCTTTATTTTTCATTTGATCCAGCAATCCCACTACTGGGTATTTACCTAAAGAAAAAAAAAACACATTTTATAAAAGAGATACCTGCACTCCAATGTTTATAGCAGCGCAATTCACAATTGCAAAGACGTGGAAACAACCAACCCAAGTGCCCATCAATGCATTAGTGGATTAATAAAATGTGGTGTATGTATACCATGGAGTACTATTCAGCCATTAAAAAAATGGCAAACTAATACCTCTTGTATTAACCTGGATGGAACTAGAGACCAGGGAAGTATCACAGGAAAGGAAAAATAAACACCACATGTACTCACCATTAAATTGGAACCAATCGATCCACACTTATGTGCACATATGGAAATAATACTCATCGGAAATCAAGCAGGAGGGAGGGGGGAGAAAGGGATGGGTAAATTCACACCAATGGATACAATATACCATCTAGGGGATGGGCACACTTGTAACTTTGACTCAAATGGTACAAAAGCAATTTATGTAACCAAAACAATTGTACCCCCGTAATATTCTGAAAAAGAAGACCTTGAACTCCATGGCCAGGCATTGGATATGTTTGTGCAGTGAAGGTGAGAAATAGTGTATTATGCAGGTCTTGTTTTATGTTGTCTAAACCAGGGCAGACTTGTTCTTAATATTACATTTGTAAATATACCCATGGGCTCTTAAAGCCACGGGAACATCCAATTAAATTAAAATGCTTTGACCTCTTTGGATGAATGGCTCTATATAAATCCAAGGTATTGATATTCTTATTATTGTGGATAAATGAAATGTGTGAGTCAGGCTAACTCAGCAGCAGAGTAGGTTCCCTGAGATTCATAAAAAATGTTCAGGCCTGGTATCTGTACCCAATATAGACACAGGAGATTTGAAAACAAGTGTCTTATATTAATAGTATTTGCCACGTGGGCAGAACTCTGGAAAGGGGGCTGTTTCCCTGCCCCCATCAATGTTGCCTGCTTACAGGCAGCTCAGCTAAAGTACAAAAACTATACTTTAGGTAAGGCTGAGCAAACCAAGGTATAGGATATCTAGATTATAAACTGAAGGAAAAAGTCAATGATACTTTCATCCTTGAAAAAGCCACTGTTTTATTTTATTCAGGATTTAAATTTTATATCAGCTTCAATTAGATAAATAAATGGTTAAATAAATCTTATAAAAATATAAGCTTAGTTTAAGATATGCACATGTTGTGTTCTATTTGGAGGGATATTTTATAAGTAGAACACAACAGGCTATACCTCTCACTAGTTAATTTTGTTATACAGGCTGGACACATCGGCCAAGGGGGAAGAATCGCTCGAGCTCAGCAGTTCAAGACCAGCCTAAGCAAGAGTGAGACGCTGTCTCTACTAAAAGAGAAAAAGTTAGCCGGGCATGGTGATGTGCACCTGTAGTCCCAGCTACTCGGGAGGCTGAGGCAGGAGGATAGCTTGAGCCCAGGAGTTTGAGGTTGCTGTGAACAAGGCTGATGCCATAGCACTCTAACCCCGGCAACAGAGTGAGACTGTGTCTCAAAAAAATTTTTTGTTGTTGTTGTCCATATTCCCAATACACGGGCCAGCCTATGTTGTCTGGTGGGGAAATCGTAGTTTCATCTTTATCTTTCATTTGAGTTTGTGAGTGTTTTAGGAAGTTGGTCAAGAACAGTATTTTCAATAATAAAGGACAATTTCATTGAAAGAGGAGTGTCCTTTGTTTCTGTGGGACACAACCCTGACTGCTGATTAGCTAAGGTATCAACAGTTTCCCAGTTTCTCTCCCAGATTCCATCATCTAACAAAACACTGAACCCATAAAATGTGCCAGGCACCATGGATAGCCAAATATTTCCAGACATCCCTACCCATATTTCTGACTAATATAATACATCAAACTAGACCCACTTTCTCACTGCCTTCCATCTCCACTGGCTTCTTTCTCAGTGATTTTCTATTTCAAAAAATGGCTCAAAAATCTATCAAGTGAAAATACAACCTATGGAATGGGAGAAGATATCTGCAAGTCATATATCCGATAATAATCTAGTATCCAGAAAATATAAAGAAGTCTTGCAACTCAGCAAGAAAAAGACAAATAATCCAATTTTTTAGATGAGCAGAAGATCTGAGCAGACATTTCCCCAAAGAAGATATACAAATGGTCAAAAGTCACATGAAAAGATGTTCAACATCATTAGTCAACAGGGAAATACAAATATTTAATAAAAACCACAATGAGATACCACTTTACACCCACTAGGATGGCTATAATTTTTCTAAAAAGGAAAATTAATATTGGCAAATATTTGGAGAAATGGAACACTAGTACATTAGTGGTGGAAATACAATATAAAGCAGCTGCTATGGAAAATAGTTTGGTGGTTTCTCAAAAAGTTAAACATAAAATTACCATATGACCCAGCAATTCCACTCTTCAATGTATACTCCAAAGAATTGAAAACAGGTGTTCAAATAAAAACTTTTACACAAATGTTCATAGCAGCACTGTTCACAATAGCCAAAAGGTGCAAACAACCCTACTGTCCATCAATGCATAGATGGATAAACAAAACATGGTCTATCCACACAATGGAATATTATTTAGTTATAAAAAGGAATGAAGATGTTACAGCATAGATGAATCTCAAAAACATTATGGTAAATGAAAGAAGCCAAACACAAAAAGTCACATATTGTATGATTCATTTTATAGGAAATATCCAGAAGAGATAAATCCATAGAAACAGAAGGTAGATTAGTGGTTGTCAGGGGCTAGGAGGAAAATATGGGGAGTAACCCATACAAGGGTACAAGGGTGATAAAAATGTTCTGAAACTCAGACTGTTGATGTTTGTATACCATTGTGAATGTATTAAATGCCACCAAATTGCACACTTTCAAATGGTTAATTTCATGTTATGAATTTTACCTCAAAAAAAAAAAAAACTTTTGAGTCCCCAAGTTAGGATCCATTAAGTCATCTTTCAGTTGGTCACCAAGTCCTATCAGTTTGTCTCGCACGGTGTTTCTTAAATCCATCTCCTTGTCCACGTCCCCACTCCCATTGCCTGGACCAGGGCTCATCATCTCTTCTCTCAACTGTTGCCATCGCTTCTCAGTTGTTACCCCTTTTTCTTGTACCATCCTCACTCCAATCCACCCACCGTACTTCTACCTGAATTATTCTGAAGAATGAATCTGATCCTTCTAATCCAGTTTTTTAAAAAAACTCTAAGGACCTCATTGTTTGTATCACTGTTTTACAACTGTTTGCAGGAGAACAGACTCCAAACTATCTTTCCAGTTTCTTTATTGATTACTCCCCTACCCACCCCAGTCCACGTCCCAAATACGCCAGGCATTCTTATACTTCCCTTCTTTCTACATACCTTTGCACCACATAAAATGCCTCTTAGTCCCAGATTCTACATGTGTTAAAATGTGGCTACCTATCTTCAGGGTTGTTGTGAGACTTAGAGAAAATAAGGTATGTATGTAGGACACTCAGCATTGGGTTCTTTTTAAAGAAACATTTCTTTAATTCACTTGGTTAAAATTCTGTTTATCCTTCAAGGCCAAAGGTCAGTAGCTCACCTAGGCACTCACATACACATTTATATACCATGGCTTTTTAAATTTTGGGTTTGTAGTGGTTATGAAAAGATAATATGATTGTAATAGAGAATGTGTTTGTTCCCTTTAGTCTACTTCATTTGTGAAGTTGAGCACAAAAACATTGTTGGATTCATTTTCATATCCTCAGTGCCTTCCACAGAGCAGGCCTCTCAGTACATGTTTGTTGAGTTGAAGCATTCTCTATAGCACTATAATGTATAATGGGGCTAAGACTGAACCTTTCAAAAATACTTGATTTTAAGGAAAATTACACCATAGAGGCTGATAAAAGTCACCACAGTCATCAAACTAATGATAAGTGATTTACACACAGTATTTTCTTTAGAAATTTTAGAAATACTTTACTATTTAGATGAATTAATTCAAACATAAGTTGCCTTTTGGGAACAATAACAAAAATAGAAATCATTTTTGATTGATTTATAGATTATAAACTCATTTTAATACATTAAATTAGGAGGAACATTAAAACAGAAGCAGCAACATAATCACATATCTGAAATTTCTCATACTGTCTGGAGTAAAGTCCTTTAACATGTGATGTTCAAATTTTTCATATATATGAGTAAAACTGACAATGACACAAAAATTCATGTGCTTGTTCTATAAAAATATGTATAGGTGTTTATTGTAGAATGAAACAAATATTCAAAATGCAAAAGCCTTTGGATTTTATTTAAATACTTATTTGATGATTAGTTTTATCCTTAATTAGCCTATCAGTGATTCAAAAAACTGTACCAGACAATGAAATAGTGGAATTCGTGATTTCAAGGATTGATGACTCAAGAAGTTCAATTGCCCTAAAATCACACTTACCATTGTGACAGGGACTAGCTATGACAGTATGACCACCATGTATCTTCACCTCTTTCGAGAGGATTTTCAACCATCCTCAGAGATCATTTTATTTATTATGGCAATGCTCCATGGATATTCAGAGGCTGGGAAGGCATCACAGGGGAACCCAGTTGACAGATGGGATCGCGTGCTCTGCATGGATTGGTGGATCCTGTCGAGTCCAGACAGGATCTCTCCCGTAGCACTAGGTGCTCAGCAAAATCTTCTGGTTCCCTTAATACCCAAAGGAGACAATGAACAAAGGGAAGGAGAGAGAGGGAACATGAGAGGATATTAAAGAAAAATCAAGTGCGATACCAGAAAGGGATTAGAGAGAGTCAGACTGAGGGAGGATTAAAGGTAGGCACGGCAGAAAGAAGTATAGCACCACTAATTCCCCAGATGTCCATCATCATCCAAGTCAACAGATCACAGAGCCTCTGCCTCCACTTTTTTATAATATGAAAGTAATGTTTATTATACACAAAAAATGTATCATGGAGCAACGAAATGAATACAATAAGTCTTATAATTTTACTACCTGCTACTCAGAGATAACTATTAATGTTTTGTGTTGTATCCTAAGATTTCATTTATGTATATGCAATACCTCTTTTGCTACTTGCTTTATTTTAAACACTAAACAACTTTCTGTATGATTACATAATTTCCTACTCATTATTTTTCTAAATAGCTAAATACAGCTGTAGCTGAGGAAGGCAAAAAAATAGCTGAATAGTATACTTTGAACAGACATATGATTATTTTACCAATAAGTTGAGTATTTTATACTTTTTAAAAATTGTATAAGTAGTATTACAATGCACATCCATTAAATAGAGATAATCAAGTGGAATTGGTTCGACCAGTAGGTGAGAAACAGCTACTTACATGGTATAATTAGATTAGCTTTCCCAAACTGACTTATCTCTATTAGCCTTATTTCATAAAAATTAAAACCCCTAGTGAACAAAAGTCATTGTGTGTGAAGGAACTGATAACACATTAAGATTTATTTCCATTTTACATATATACATGTTTCTTTACGCAACAGATATATGGGTACATGGACACCAAGGGACATGTAAAAGATATTCACAGCAGCATTATTCATAATATTCCCAAACTAGGCATTACAAGAGAAATGCCCAGTGACAATAGAATGCATAGACAGTACCACAATCATACCATAGAAGACCCTCGAGCAATGAAAAACAAACCAACTTCCAATACACATACATCAATGGATCTCAAAAACATATTTAAAAAATTAACAAAGACACCACAGAATGTATACTGTAAAATTCCATCTTTGTAAAATTTTAGAAAACAAGCAAAATAAACTATACTATGTCAAGATAGTGGTTACTTTCCATGTAAGAGGAACAGCATTGAGTTGGGGAGAGCTGGTAATGTTATCTTCTCTGATTAGGTGGTGATTATATAGATATTAACTTAATTTTATATTTTATTTATTTTTGTTTTATGTATTATTTATTTTGTGTTTTAGGTTTTATTTCACCAACTTTTCTAAAGGCCACAAAAATATATTGTCAAGTATATTGTTCACTTTTCTGAATGTGAATATATACACTGAATATATTCTGAGTGTGTTTATATATAGTACATATATTATATATCCTTATAAGAATACAAGAAGCTGATAATACAATAATCTCAGTTGCCTCTTGGGAGGAAAGTGTTGGCTGAGGGATAGGGGTGCATTTCTTAAATTTTGAAACATTAATATATTATTTGCTTAAAAAATCATTTAAATAAATTATTACCACAAGCTTTACCCAGCATAACATGCATCGTTCTGACAGACCTTAATAGTTGTAATATTCTTGCTTTTACATACTGTATTTTACTTTTGTCACTAATATCATGCATTGCACAGTGCTCATATTTGTGCTCTACAAAGATGATGACAGCCTGTTTACTGTTAGCATCTATTTGAGAAATTCTATGGCATTTCACTCCTTTTATTTCCAGTGATTCTCTTTCTTCATCATTCTCTGTCCATGTTCCATTTCAGTTTCCAAAAATCTCTTCCAATATTTCACTGGAGTTTCTAATACAGGTTCTCAGAAATACTATATACCATTCATTTACTTTTATACAATATAAAACTTTTTAAAATTTAATGAAATTATTTCTCAAAATCTCATCAAATTCTTTGATTATGTAAATAATTGCTCAGAAGCACTTTTATAAATACTTAAGTACTGAGTAAATGCAAAATAGATGACATTTGTTTAACTTTACAGGTTTGTGAAATTTCTATGCCTAATTTCAAAAATATTAAGTAAATAAATGCTCAGATATGCACACAACTCTTAAGAAACAGTCATTACCAACTGTTATCTGTTCAGTGCCAACATTTATAAAATAATAAATATGGTTTTTATTTGAGCACCGAATGCTGGGTAGGTTGGCTGGAGTGAACATGTGGAGAATATGCTGCAGCTTGGGGGAACATGAGGTTTTTATATATGATAAATTAGTATAAGGATAGTGAAAAGCGAAATGCAGAAAATTATGAGAGGAACAGGGAGACCTAACACCTTAAATAGTAAAAACTGTTTAATCCTAAATCCTAAATGAGTAACTTGATAAAAATATATGTTCTAAAACCATTTATAAAAACAATAATCCCAGTTAACAGACAGGAAAACCAAAACAGACACAGAGTAATCTGGAATGTGTTTATTCAAGATTTTTACTGTCTTAATTGAGGGATGATACTTAAAAGTTATGAATGGTTTCATACAGATACTGACCAATTCGAACAGACATCTCAGCCTTAGTCTTGGAGATCATCTACAGGGTCAGAAATTAAGACTGTAGGTACCATAGTGTGCCAACAGAAAGTAGTGTTTCAGTAGTAACAACCATTGCAATTCAACTGGTGCATTACTGTTCTACTCTTAGCTCTTCTCTACACTTGTTATCTCTAGTCCTTCTATCATCTTTCTAGGTAGAAAAATCATTCTAGATTCTACCAAGGAAAACTGTGAGACAGAAACCAAAAAGGAATGACTTTGAATATCCATATTTGTTCAAAGTGACTTTTTAGATGTAAGAACAAAATGCAATCCATAAAGCTTTATGGAATCCTAGATTTTTAAAAAGCAATAACTATTAAAAAACATTTCGAGATTATGAATTTTTAAATGAGGACTGTATATTATTGTTTTTTCCTAGATGTCATGATAGTATTATGGTCACACAGAAAAATGTCTTTATTTTTAGGGAATGTATGTTGAAATATTTACAGGTAAAAATGTTATGATTTCTGCAAGTTATTTTCAAATGGTTTAGAAAAAATAGGGCATGTACAGACAACTAAAGCAAATGTGGCCAAATATTAACAATTGGTAAGTCTAGGCAAAAGTACACAGGTTTTCGTTGTTCAATTCTTCTAACTTTTCTGTAGGTATCTTTGAACATTTTCAAAATAACATGTTGATGGATGAACCTGGAGGATATTATGTTAAGGGAAATAAGTCAGGCATAGAAAGATAAATACCACATGTTCTCATTCATATGTGTGAACTAAAAAAGTTGAGCTCATGGAAATAGAGAGAAGAATAGTGGTTACTAGAGGCTGGGAAGAGTAGGGTGTTGGAGGATAGGGAAAGGGTTAATGGATGCAAAATTACAGGTAGAGAGGAGGAATAACTTCTAGTGTTCAATAGCACTATAGGGTGACTATAGTTAACAAGAATTTATTGTATATTTTCAAATAGCTAGAAGTGAGGATTTTGAATGATCCCAACACAAAGAAATGCTTGAGGTATTGGATATGCTAATTACCCTGATTTGATCATTGCACATGATATACATATATCAAAATAACAGTTTGTAAACCATAAATATGTACAATTATTACATATCAATTAAAAAAATTTAAAAAGATATCGAGAGAGAAAACAAAAAATGTAAATGGTGTATATGGAAAAAATAAAAAGTATATTTATGGGATATTTAATACATATGGAGCTATGATCCAGACATGGAGAAAAATTAAGGCAATGTGAAAGTAGTGTCCCTCCTGTAGAAACACACCAGCAAGGTGGGAACAAATACAAGCATGTTACGCAGTGACAATATGACATGGTTATGACATGGTTTCAGAAATGAAGTGTTTAAACAATGACACCAAGAGTCACTGCCACAGAGAGGAAGAGGATGTTTAACAGTGTTACCCTAAAAGTACCATGATATAGCTCAAAGAAGATCTTTCAGTGCAGCTGACAAGCAGGAAGCAGTACTTGCTACCAAAGGGGACTAAACAGCTATGGATTTGCCACTACAGTGTAGGGAAACAAAGATTGTGAAAAAGCAAAAACCGGCCACAGAATCCAAGGATGCAGTGTGCATCGAGGAGACTGAGAGAGAAGCTCTCATTCTCACCATGCACCCATTTTTGTTAACAGGTAGAGCAGGTAACTCGCAAGCAATCTGTAGAATCCATGGGGAGTAGGCCACTCTCCCATAGAAAATACATAATATTCAGTCCTCAGAAGTGATGCTTTGATAAGCAAATGCAGATGCATTTGCAGCAAGAACAACATGGAACACATAAAAGAGGGCACAGACTAGACTAGAACCATTCTCTTTAACATACAGGTTAACGATTTTTATCAGGGTCTTAAATGATATAATTTAGTATGTATAATGTAAGTGCCTGGAGAAAAATAGCAATTTTCCTTACAGAGAATACATCCAGTCTTTCTCACATTTGCTGCCATTTACATAAAATTCTGAGATAAGGAATTTTGCTAAGTGTGATTAAATTGAGATACCTGGATCCTAAGAACCTCATATCCTTGTTAAGTCCATATTCTCCTATTCTGGGCCTTATTTAGGTCCCGTATGCTGTATTATATTAACATGAGGGCTGCCAGGAATAATTGTTACAGGAGTCCAGAGGTTTTAAAGGATTGAGGTATTGGGGTTGGGGGGAGACAAAAGAAAACATTAGTGGGAACTCCCATAAAATGATTTGACATTATGCGGAAAGGAAGGATTTCCTGACTGCAAGGCTGATGAGTCACACAGGAAAGTGTGACTGGGGGAAGTTAAACACACACAGAGCTTTCACAGAAACCCTTAGGCCATGCACATTCTATTCTCCACAAAATCAGAATTGTTCTTCCTGCAATGGGAAATGCTCCCCAGCTGACCTCTCCTTCACAGTCACCAACCCCGCCTTCTCTATCCTCCCACATCACTAAAATAAGAACACATAAGCACCAGCCTGCAGCAAATTCTAAAAGGCCTTTGGCATATCATATTGGTTTTGCATCAAATTTATTGCTGAATTTCACTGGCTTCTCCCGATCTGCTTTATTGCTGATTTTAATCTTGTTTGTTTTAGGCTTCTGAGCCCCACTGCAAAATACCTAATATACTCTTCCTAACCAGAGACTGTATAAATAAAATGTATCATCTTCCCATTATAACCACACTATATCATCCACATCATGGAGCACCCATAGGTGGCCTACATTTTTAATTATTTCCCTCCCCCCCAAACTCTAAATTAATACAATGAATTTAGAAACCCCTCCACCTCTCATCTGAGCACGTAATTGAATACTCCATTATGATAATAAACCATCTTTCCTTGCAAGTGCTCATTCCCAGAGGGCTTTGCTCTGTGCAGTAAGTCTACAGGCAATAGTTCTGGAAGGGCAGTGTGTGCTGTGTACTCAGATAATAACACTTTGTTATTTTGTCTTAGATCTTAAACCACTTTTATGCTAACGAACCCTCCCAGTATTCTGTGTCAAAAAAGTATGGAGGGAACTCCATTTGCTAGGTGGGAAAAGAGATGTAGTGAGGTGGTAGCTTTTCCACAGCGTCCCAATGATTCAGGGGTAAGAGCACAAGATAAAGCTTGTAGCCAAACAGGGCTGGAGATGATTATTCCTATTTTTAATGTTCTCCTGCTCTGCTCTTTCTTCTCCCATAAATGCCCCTGGATCCAGGCAAGGTATCAGAGCCTCCATGCCAAGGATTATGTCTCATGCATCTTGAATGCCTCCAAAGAGTCGTGTTGCCAAACATGGGTACTCAATGAGTACAGAATAACTGAACGAGAAACAACAAAGCTTCTCTTACCTGTGTCACTTAAAGTACAGGTGAGAAGCAGCAGAAGATAGCCCTACCTCTGAGCAATTGCCCAGGACCTAAATGATAGGGAGCAGGAAAAACAAAATTTCATCTGAGATTTGCAATAGCAGCCTGCAAATCTGCAGGTATGTGCAAAAAAGATGGATCATTAAATGCAACTTTGATGTAGATAAAATATCTTAAGGTTGAGAATTAGTACAGAGTAGATTAAGTTAATAATAGGAGCTCTCAAGTCAGACCACTTGGCTGTGAATCCTGTTTCTGCCACTTACTGGCTGGTGGTGACTTGGGGGAGCTACTTGACCTGTGCCTCAGTTTCTCCATTTGTAAAATGGGGATAATGATAGTACTAACTGTGAAGGTTGCTATGAAGAGTCAAAAGATCAAAAACCAGTTGGAACAGTGTCAGACACATCACATATACCGTTAACTATTATTACGGTCCTTACAGATCACATACAGGGGGGGAAGTGCAGGGAAGTGTCAGGCTGGGTAGGCAGCCAACTCCACGGTGAGGTGGGAAGGCCTCTCGGAACAGATTCATCTTCCCCAAGAAGTCATAGGTATGACAAGACACTCATTAGTTCTGTGTTTCATGTCAGAAAATTAAAATGTTGATATAGAAGAGGAAAATGATTAGCCTCTAACCAGTTTCCCTTCACAAACCTCTAATGATTCCTGTTTGCCTACAACACATTTTCCCCCTAGCTTTTGAAGCTCTCTGCCGTATGGCTCCAGACTGTTTTTCCCACCTGAACCCTTAACTACTCTCTGCTTTTATCTTAGCTTTGGGCCTTCTGTTCATCTAGCTGCTACTATTAAAGTCCATCCCAGCTAGAAACAATTCTTCTCAAGGCCTCTTTTCTAAGAGGGGTGGGAGTCGTGGGAACCCTTGACAGCAAGTGCCATTGAAACCCATTGAGTTCCCCTGTTTATCCCTGGCAATACCTAAAGGGTTTTCTTACCAAAAGGATTATTAATAATTGCCTGTACGACTATAGGAAATTTATATACAGTAACTATAATAGTGGTTGATGTTCCATAAATGCAGCTATAGGTGATACAGTATCCTTCTCCTCTACTTCCAGTTCCTTCATACTCAAGGACAACCTGGGCTGTCTACTCCAGCACAAAGGGCGAGGTGGAGGTTTTAAGGGGGTGTTAGGGATACTAAAAGCCATAAGACCAACCTGAAGCTTCTTTCTAAATCTTGTCTTTTGCACCATGCAGCCATTTTTGTTAAGGTAGACAAGCCACTAGCAAATAATGTGTAGAACATTTGGTAGACATGGACATCTCCCATAGAAAATCATACAGATTCAGGACTTAAAGATAATTCTTTGACAGGAAAATGAAAAGAGGCAGGAGGGACTTCCTGTAATGTTGGTCATGTGCTCCTTCTTGATCTGAGTTGTGGCTATAGAGGCGTGTTCAGTTTTTGAAAATTCATGCAACTGCACACTGAGAATTTGTGTACTTTTCTGTGTGTATGTTATACTTCAATTAAAAAGCTCATTAAAGTATTAATGAAAATTGAATATATTAATGTACATATGCTATTCAAAATTTTAAAGGAATTCAATTAACTATGTCAATGGATTAAATGTCAGTCACTTTAAATTTATTCAAAATCTGCCAATTCTATGAAATAGAATAGTAAGGTTTATAAGCTAAACTTAAAAACTTAAGGAAAATATCTAGCTGTAAAAAGGAATGAAGTACTGATATGTGCTTTATACAATATGGATGAACCTCTAAAACATAAAAGTCGTCAGACATAAAAGGCCACATAGTGTATGGTTCCATTTATATGGAATATCTGGAATAGGCAAATTCATAGAGACAGCAGATTAGTGATTGCTGGGGTGGTGGGGGGAGGAGGGAATGGGGAGTAACTGCTTCATGGGTAAGGGGGTGTACTTTGATGTTATGGAAATGTTTTGAAGTTAAACAGAGGTGGTGGTTGCACAACAAATATACTAAATGCCACTACTTTGTCACCATTAAGATGGCTCGTTTTATGTGAATGTCACCTCAATAAAAGTCTTAAGATTAAATTTGCATTTTAGGAATTAAAAAACATTCAATAGCAGTTTTCAAACCTCCAAATGGCCTTTTCTGTGTACCAAGACCACCCTCAGAGGTACACAAAATAATAATAGTTTCATTTAGCTTTTCATGTAGGGGCTACTGATAGAGCTGAGTGCAGGGACTGCAGTATCACTATTCTTTGTATGAGTTATTTTAGCATCTCTGCAAGTCTAATTTCATATGCTCTCCCCAGCAAAATGGAGAACAGGACATAGCAGATAAAAACACAATCGACAGAGCGTGAGGAGTCATTTGTTCTTTCCCTCTTCCATTTGGTAAACACAAATTCAATCCATGTGAGATGATCTCTCTCAAATTAACTCTGGGGAAGGAGATTGATTCTAGAAACTTTTTGTGCTAGATTGTATACCCAATGAGAAGGACATAGATGATTAAGCCTTTGCAGGCATATGCTATGTGGTCCATCGCCGGTGGGCATTAAGTTCAGGTTGTGATTTAGGAGGTCACCTTTGCTAGTTTGGCAAAGGAGGTTATCTTGGTGGTAGTGGAAGGAGTTGAACATCTCTGGAAGCTGGAGAAGGACAGAATAAATTTTGAAATATACCTACTTGAAAAACTTTTCCCAGCATCTACAGAGTGGGAATTGTACTTACAATGTGAACTAAGGCAGAAACTAAGAATTATTTGCAACTAACATGCACATCCCAACACAAGAAAATGACTGTTCCAACAGAGGCCAGCAGGGGATACTAACAATTTTCTTAGCTCCAGTCAGATTACATTCAGTGGTATCAAGTTGATCTGAAGTTTCATTAGATTTGGGTTGCCAGGTTTAATAACTAAATACACAGAGCACAAAAGTACACTTGAATTTCAGATAAAGAACATTTTTTTAGTATAAGCATATTCCATATATATTGCATGGAAATTACATAGGCTTAAACAAGCCTTAAAATTTAAATTTGATATCCAAATTTAACAGGGTATCCTGTATTTTATCTGGCAAGGGGTGTGTATGTGTTTAGGAGAGAGAAACTGAGGCTCAGAGAATACATGCAGCTCAGCCAGTTTACACAGTCTAACATGGTGAAACAGGGTCTCTGTTCATTTTATACTATGAAGCTATGAAAAGGTGAAATAATGGTCTGAAAATCTGGGGGGTTTTCTTGATTCCTGTCTTTTCTGATCCTTTACTGCCTCTCCCTTTTCTGCTTTAGAGCCAAACAAGTTTCTAGTTAACCTCATCTGTCCATATATTGGCGATCATCTTCGTGGTTTATGTCTGCAAATGAATCTGTCTCCTTCTTCCTCTTTCTTATCCTGGCCCTGAGGTTTGATTTGGTTCAGGAGTCTTCTCAAAAGAAGTAAAAAGGAAATGAAGAGTGTGAACTTACCTCACCCTGAACCAGGTGGAGTTAGGGAGGTAGTGAAAACACAAAGCAATAGAAAAGGAAAACAAGCTTTACTTGTCTCTTTTTGTCATGTATCACAGAATATGGGGCCTGCTGTGGCTCTGGTATTTGCCTTAGAAACATGCTTTTTGTAATTGGGTAAGCCACTTAACCTCAGTTTTTTTCAATGGTAAATAAAAATAATCTCAACCTAGAACTGCAGGTAGGCTCCAAAGAGAAAAGATATAGAAGTACTTTATAAAATGTTAAGGTTTATGATTATGGGCATTTTTTATGATATGTTGTTCCTCTTGGAATACTATAACTAATATCAGCTTTGATCCTTTAAAAGAAACATTTGTCACCCAGGCATGGTGGCTCATGCCTGTAATTCCAGTACTTTGGGAGACCAAGGCAGGAGGACAGCTTGAGGCCAAGAGTTTAAGACCAACCTATGGAACACAGCAAGACCCTGTCTCTACAAAAAAATTTTAAAAATTAGCCAGGCTTGGTGGAACATATCTAGTCCCAGCTTCTTGGGAGGATCACTTGAGCCCAGAAGTTCAGGGCTGCAATGAGCTATGATCATGCCACCACACTCTAGCCTAGGTGACAGAGTGAGACTCTATCTGAAAAATAAAATAAAATAAGAAAGAAACATTGTCAGTATCTTCTCTTCGCTGTCACCCTGACTCCAGTAACTGTGCCACCTCCAGCATAAATCACCAGTATCTTCCAATTTCCCTGGTTAAGCTCTCCCTTGGAAAGCAGGTAATGGTTGAGGACACAGTGATCCTCTTTTTAAAGCCACACTGCAGTCTCCAGGAAATGACAACGTTTCAGATGATTGAAAGGAAACGTTCTGAAGCTAAACATCTATCAAAACACAAAAGTGACAAATTACTTTATAATATGCAGAAAAATATGTATTTGAATGATCATCTTTAAAGATTTTTTAGGGAGATGGAGGAATAGCACATTCATAGATGTCATATTGGAGGATAGGTGACTGTTTCATTCTTCTGTTAAATCTTCCCAGAAAAGGAAACTTCGGGGATTCAAAAGATGCTCGCCAAGAATTTCTCTTATTTCCTTTTTTGGATTTTTGCTTTCAACAAAGCACCACAAGTCTGTTATATCCATCACTGGTATAAGGTCTCTGATGCTATTTTTTGTTTTGTTTTTTAAACATTCTTCTTGTAGTATCATCTTTTCAACTCCAGAGATAGCTAAGTGCTTTCTAGCTTATATCCCTTGTTTTTCTATATCCCCTGCATTCAATTGGGTTTTGTAAATCCAAGGTACCATGATACCCTCCTTCTTACAAAAGGGGATGTGCCTCTTAGGGTCCCTTGTGGCCATTTACCACCAGTCATCAGCATTAGCTATTGGAAAAGGATGAGGTAAAGGTGAGGGTGAGATACTCCTCCTGCTCCCTGGATGTAATTTTTCAGTGATTGAGTAAAATATTCTATTGGAGTATGAGGAAAAATAATAAAACATTTATTTCTCTTAAAAAATGAGAGGAGTTAAATTTTAATAATGAATGTATGGATTGACAATGACAGCCTCACTTGGTCCATTCAGTCACTTGTCACCAGTGATATGACAAGTGTCCTGGGAAGAGTGGGAATTCCATGATGTGTTGGGGTTGGCAGTGACCTTTGCTGTAATTTAGTGTGTGTGACCCTTCCAAATCTCATGTTGAAATCTGATCACCAATGGTGGAGGTGAGGCTTAATGGGAAGTGTTCACTTCAGGTGGCCCAGATCCCTCAGGAATAGATGAATGCCTTTCCTGGGGAGGTGGGTGGTGAGTAAGTTCTCGCTATTGGTTCCCTTAAGAACCGGTTATTAACAAGAGCTTGGCGCCTCCCCTCCTTGCCCTCATGTTTCCTCTCTCACCATGTGATCTCTTCCCCTTCACTTTCTGTCATGAGTGGAAGCAGCCTGAGAACCTCACTGGAAGCCGAGCAGGTGCTAGCGCCATGCTTCTTGTGCAGCCTGCAGAATCATGAGCCAAAACACCTCTTGTCTTTATAAATTTCCCAGCCTCAGGTATTTCTTTATAGCAACACAAACAGACTAAGGCAACCCCCATTCTTATTCATTCTATCTCATAGAATTGTGAAATATTGCAATTTGTATGTAAACAGTTACATGGTTTTACAGATTATGTGATTTAGTTTTAATCCACAAAATGAAGAAGTAGCTTTAAAATATTCCTGCAGAGAGAGCATGAATTGAATTGAATTTTAATGACGCAAGCACAAGGCAACAACAAGAACTTGGCAGAGCTGATACTTTTTCTTCTCCTGGCATGAACTCTCTAGTTCAGCCAAATTACAGGTAAAAACAGTGGTGATCTAATAAAGCTTACACATTTCTCTTGTTTAAAAAAAGTTTATTCTCATTGAAAATAAAAAATTGTATATCACAAATAAAATAAAACTTGTTTTAAAATACTGGTTATTCTTCCCCTAAAAATTTTATAGCCATGTTAGTTGAGTATTACATGTATATAATGTAAAACTAACTACAAATATTTTGCAACTATAAGCTCAAAGAATTGTTACTGATAAGTCTATGCAACCAAAATGTTTGGCAACTACTGGGTGGGAGTCAGTGGTGTGCTGGAACTTGCTCATACAGGCTTATAATATCTGATTATTACATTTTCAGGAATTTTTTCATACTATCCATTAAACACAACTATTATTAAAATTTTAATTATATAAATTTATAATTACATTTATGTTAAAAACAAAGGTAATAAATATTCAAAACCTGGCACTGCCTAATTATGTTACTATTATTATTTTACTATTTTCTATGATCTTGAGGGCATTCACATCTATTCATTTACATCTATGATGGTGTATTAGTTATTTGTTGCTACATAACAAATTACCCCAAAATTTAGCACCTAAAAATAACAAACATTCATTAGCTTACACAGTTTCTAATTCAGGCATCTGGGACTAGCTTAGCTAGATGGTTTTGGCTCAGAGTTCCTCTTGAGGCTGCAGCAAGCTGTCTGCTGGACATGCAGCCATCTCAAGGCTTGACTGGAGCTGGAGATTTTATTTCCAAGAATGTTAACTCATATGGCTGGCTGTTGGCTGGAGGGCTCAGTTCCTCGCTACATGGGCTTCTCCATTAGGTTACAGCATGGCAGCTAACATCCCCAAAAGTGAGTGATGAGAGAGAGAGAGAGAGAGAGAGAGAGAGAGAGAGAGAGAGAGAGAGAGAAGCTACAGTGCCTTGTATAGCCTAACCTTGGGAGTATATTATACTTGGGAGTATAATATAACATGTTATCACTCTGCCTCATCCTATTGGTTATACAAAGCAACCCTGGAACAATGCCAGAGAAAAATAAACATTGGGCATGAATATCGGGGTTGGCATCTTAGAGGCTGACTAGCACAAGTGAAAATTATATATAATAATGTGCTACTGTGCATCTCTTCCTAACTCCATGTTCAGTGATATCACATCGATCAACTGAACTTGGCGATGTACAAGTATTTACATCACAGAAATCAGAAAGTGCTGCAAATCAAGTGGATTTTTGTTGTTGCTTGTCGTGTATTATTTCGTTTGCTTGTTTTCCTGAAGAGCCAGTTGTTAAACACTTAGCAGCAGATCATTGATTAGAATACACCCCCACGCTGTGCTGTCCATACTGAATTTGGCAAGGTAACAGGGTGGGGTACCCATGGGTGGCAGCATGTGGCAGGGAGAATCAGCTGGAATTTAGCTTGGATGGGATGGGGAACAAAGGTCCATGGAGAAGCAGCCAAGCAGGATTGAGGTAGTAAGGGGTGGGATTAAGTGAAAGGCAGGCTCTCTGGTGACTCTGAATGAGGGAAGGACAGGCTGCAGATTGCAATATGCTCATCAGGAAAGTCTAGGATGAGGCCAGACTGGACAGACACCTACCCAGCATGACATGGTGTGGACCCAACACTCACATCCTATAGGGGGCTAACAGATTAGATCTGCATTTTGACCTTGAGCTCCTACCATGTTTCCCAGAAAATAAGACCTACCCATAAAATAAGCCCTAGTAGGATTTCTAAGCATTTGCACAATATAAGCCCTACCTCAAAAATAAGACTTGGGTGTGGCTACGCAGTGTATCTGCACAACCCATGCATTTCGTCACAGAGCAGTAAAGAAGACGAGCAGCCCTTCTTATCTGCCACATGAGAGCTCTTTTGCTGTACATGAGAGACTGGGGGCAATGGCTCTAAAGGAAATAGAGTCACAAGAAATTCAGGATGTAATTCAGGGTTTGGAGAGTTATGATGATGTTCCAGAAAAAGACGACTTAACTATATTTGAATAAATGTAGATTGTTGTACCGTACTCAAAAAAAAAAAAAAAAAAACACATCCCCTGAAAATAAGCCCTAGGGTGTCTTCTTGAGGAAAAATAAATATAAGACCCTGTCTTATTTGGGGGGAAACACGGTACCAGTGCCCTAATCTAAGGCTGACAGGAGTGATGTAAGTGAGGCAATGGTTAAGGAAACAAGGAGAGAAGCACAGCAGGGGAACAAGAGGCAATGGGAATGGTCTTCTGGATAACAAAAGGCTCATGCACAGAAAAGTGAACAGGATAATGACAATAATGACCAAAACTGGGTCCCTCGTATGAGGTAAGATCCATTTAAATCTCTATTTACTGCTAAATAATGAGTGTAGGTTTGTTTCGTCATCAGTATGAATGTTCAAAATTCTATTTAATAAAAGCTTATTTAAGACCTGCCATGTGCCACAGACTGGGCTGAGCCCTGGGAATGGGGGTCGGGAGGGGGTCGGGAGGGGGTTGGGAGGGGGTTGGGAGGGGGTCTGGTGAGAGACTGTATTAAACAGTCTCTACTCTGGATGACAATACAGACTTCAGGGTCTAGTTTACAACATCTTAGGGAAACTTCTTCTTTTTTCCTGATAAGAAATAAAGATCTTAGAACTTAAAATAATTATTGCAGTAAAATATACATAAAATTTATCATCTTAGCCATTTCAAGTGTACAATTCAGTGGCATTAAGATATTTACAATGTTGTGCAACCGTTACCACTATCCATTTTCAGAACGTTTTTATCATCTCAAACAGAAACTCTGTACCCATTAAATCATCTCTCTCCAAGAGATGTTGAAAGTTTCATGCTTTGGATTGCTTTATTTTTCTATTCCTTAATTCCTTCAGCGTCTGAACATCAGGCATTATGTAGTCCTCAAACTATTAGCTAGTGTTAGTGAGCCCAACATGGATGAAAATGTTTCAAACCCAAATAAAACAAGGCTTTAACCTACATGGTATAACTGCCGATAAATTAAAACTGAAAACCTAAAGATCACTGAAAGAATGAGTTGATCAGTTTACTTGCAGAATTTGGGAACAATTGAATGTAACCAGTCTAGTAACAAAAATCGATTGGTTCAAATGGACCTTGAACCAAGAAATCAGCTGGGCTGATATAAAATATGAATCATAGCTATGGCTTTTATGATTTGGCCATCAAACAAAGAAACCAATTAGAAGGTATTTTAAATTCATAACTGGGGCAAGAGATGGTGGGGACCTTAGGCCTGGGTGGTGGCAGCACAGATTGAAAGAAGTAGCAGGATTCAAGATATATTTTGAGGATAGAATCAACAGTATGATAAGTAAGGAGTGAGAGAAAGAGAAAAATCAATGGTAACCCTTATGTTTTTGACTTGAACAACTTGGAAACTGGCAGTGCTATTGCTAATTATGGAAAAACTGGGGAGGTGCATGTTTGGGGGTAAAAATCAAGAATTCTGTTTTGAACATGTTCTGTTCAAGATGTCAGTTAGGCATACAAGTGAAGCTATTAAGTAGGCAGTTGGAGCTACAAATCTAGATTTTAAAGGAAGGGTCTGGTTTGAGATTTAAATGTAGGTCTTAGTAATATCAATTTAGGTGTCAAATAAGAGATAACATATAAAGCCAGAATATCAAACTTTCAGTTTTGAAATAGTTGCAGAAGAGAATTCTACCCCTGTGCCAGACAGTTTTTGTTTGACCCTCCAGATCCACTCTCCTCCTCTGTCTACCCTTATGTACACAGCCATCAGGGGGCCCCCTGCCCTCTGGCTCCTGGTTAAGTTCCACTCATAGGGGACCCTCCTCTCACTCCCAGGAGATGAGAGAGGACCCTCCTCTCACTCCCAGGAGGAAGCATGACAAAGTCCTTTGGTTGAGTCCCTATAGAGTCACCTCAATCAAAGGCCACGGCAACTCTTTCTAGACGGCTTCCTCTGCTTAAGTCTCTCTTCTTTCTCCCTTCTTCTCCCTCTTTTCCCTTTGGGCTGGGGGCTAGGTGAGTAACAGACCCACTGTAGCCTCTGGCACTACAGTATCCCCTGTGGTTCTCTTACATCCAGTTCATACCTTTGTCCATTTGTTGAACGTTCCTCAAATTATCCTGTTTAATGTTATGTGTTTCCTCTGAATAATACACCCTCTCTCTCCTCGTGGGAATCCCTCCAACATAATAATGGGAACAATGAACAAAAATACAAACTCGATCTTGTCTGCATAACCCCAAGCAACACCATATGAAGATGGATTAGGAAAGTCAAGAATTGGAAGCACTGGGTTTTTTGGAAGGCAGGGAAGAGGCAAAGGAATAATAATAGAAAAATCATTTTAAAAGGCTATATAGCAACACATATGCCCCCTCTTCTACTTCAAATCCAGGACATTTACTCTTACCCACTTGTGCGGAAGATGATGGCTTTATTTTCTGAAGCAATTGAACCAGAGAGGGTCCAGATTGGAGCAGGAAGGTGGAGGTTCCAAGAGGAATATTTCTAGGAAATAAAAATTAGAATGGTCAATTTCCTGATAAGTTTGTCTATATACAAAAGTCTTTGCAGTGGCATTTTATATTTCTCTGTGAATGTATGAGATAGCTTAACTCTAAGTTCAAAGACTATTAAGTAAATTAAAATATAAATATATTTTTAACTCCAGGTAATATAAAAATCTGAGCAAGAAAATAAATGTCATCATGGTACATTGGTTGGCCCAGCAGCAAACAATATTTATATATTCATACTACTGAAAACAGATTAAACATATTACTCTGTTGGGAAGAAAATGGAGTATCTATCAAAAATGCCCATACCCTGGGACCCCACAATTCCATTTAAAATAATAAATTTTGTATTTTCCCAAACCTCCAGTACAATGTTGAATAGCTGAACTGTTGCAGACACTCTCCCCTTGTCCTGATGTCTGGGAATGTTTCTAATGTTCCACCTGACGTTCCACTGCTTGTGTTGAAGTTATTGTAGATACCTTTATCAAGTTAAGGATCCCTTACTATTTTAGTATGAGATTTTTTGTGTTGATCAGAAATAGTTTCATATAGTTGAATTTGAACAGATTTTTAAAACCCCTATCAATGTCAATTTCCTCATTTGTTAATGTAGAAAATCACAAGATAGCCTAACATTGCAGTATCCTAATTTTCCTAGGATTAAATCATGCTTGGCTGTGATGTGGGTATATAAGAAATATATATATATATCTTTATTTTATAATATATTATTTAGGATATTTATTTGCATTTATGGTCACATAAATTTTTTTGTCCTATTCATGTCTGCATAACAAATTGGGATATTTGCCATCTTTTTTGATCCCTGGAATAATTTATATAAAATAAGAATTATATGTCTCTTAAAAGTTTGGTAGAACTTGCCTATAAATTGTCAGAGAGAAAGCCTTTTAAAGGATAAATATTTGATTACCTGCTAAATTACTTTTATGGTTTTTGAATTATTCAGTTTTCTATGTCTTATTTCCCCTTAAGTCAATATGGAAAATATATATTTTTTCAGAAAACCATCCATTTTATTTATATTTTCAAACATTATGGCATATAATTTACTTAATCTCTTATAATTTTTAAAATCACTGGTGAAATTTTAGTTTGCTTACTTTCTTTTTCCTAAGGCTTATTATGTTCCTTTTTTCTCTTTTATTTTTATAAGAATTACCAATAATTTGCTTATTATTCTTTTAGAACAATTCATTTTTGTTTATATTGATCAAGTCTACTATATTTATTTTCTATTACATCAATTTCTGCTTTATTTTTATAATACTTCCCTTTCACTTTTTTGTTCTTTTCAAAGGCTCATGTGATAAATAACTGGTTCATTATTTTTAATCTTTCTTATTTTCTAATAAATGTATTTAAGGCTTTAAATTTTCCTGGCAGGGAAATTCTTTGAATATAATCTTTGACAAAGCAGACAAAAACATACACTGGGGAAAAGAATCCCTCTTCAATAAATGGTGCTGGGAAAACTGGATAGCCACTTGTAGAAGGCTAAAGCAGAACCCACACCATTCACCTCTCACAAAAATCAACTCATGCTGGATAACAGACTTAAACCTAAGATATGAAACTATTAGAATTCTAGAGGAAAATGTTGGAAACACTCTCCTAGACATCGTCCTAGGCAAAGAATTTATGAAGAAGTCCCCAAAGGCAATCACAGCAGCAACAAAAATAAATAAATGGGACATGATCAAACTAAAAGGCTTCTGCACAGCCAAAGAAATAGTCATGAAAGTAAACAGACAACCTACAGAATGGGAGAAAATTTTCACATCCTACACATCTGATGAGGGGCTGATAACTAGAATTTAATTAGAACTCACAAAAATCAGCAAGAAAAAAATCAAACAACCCAACCAAGAAATGGTCAAAGGACATGAACAGAAACTTTTCTAAAGAAGACAGAAGAATAGCCAACAAACATATGAAAAAATGCTCAACATCTCTAATCATCAGGGAAATGCAAATCAAAACCACAATGAGATATCACTTAACTCCAGTGAGAATGGCCTTTATCAAAAAGTCCCCAAACAATAAATGCTGGCGTGGATGCAGAGAGATAGAAACACTCCTACACTGCTGGAGGGACTGCAAACTAGTGCAACCTCTTTGGAAAGCAATATGGAGATACCTTAGAGCAATACAAGTGGATCTACTGTTTGATCCAGCAATCCCATTACTGAGCATCTACCCAAAAGATCCAATGACACTGTACAAAAAAGACACCTGCACTTGAATATTTATAGCAGCACAATTCATAATTGCAAAGCTGTGGAAACAACTCAAATGCCCATCAATTCATGAGTGGATTAATAAAATGTGGTATATGTATACCATGGAGTACTATTCAGCTCTAAGAAACAACGGTGATATAGCACCTCTTGTATTTTCCTGGTTAGAACTGGAACCTATACTACTAAGTGAAGTATCCCAAGAATGGAAAAACAAGCACCACATATACTCACCAGCAAACTGGTATTAACTGAGTAGCACCTAGGTGGACACATAGGAACTACAGTAATTGGGTATTGGGCAGGTGGGAGGGGGGAAGAGTGTGGGTATATACATACACAATAAGTGAGATGTGCACCGTCTGGGGGGTGGTCACGCTGGAAGCTCAGACTTTTGGGGGGAGGTGGGGCAAGGGCATTCTTTGAAACCTTAAAATTTGTACCCTCATAATATGCTGAAATTAAAAAAAAAGATATTCAAAGCTTCTTGTCCTCTTGTCATCTTCTTGCAGAAACAGAGTGCAGATGGCACCATTCAAGTTCTTCAATGAGAAAGTGGAGAGAGAAGGAAGTTATGCTCCTAGACTTCGGGATCAGTGGTAGAGGAGGGGGTAGAACCTCCTAGATTAGGGCTATGTCCACCATCCTATGCTTTCTTTAGAATCCACTCCACACAACCAGGATCAGAACACTAAGCTCCTGGCACCCAGTCCCAGGGGGGTCCACAGAGTCAGAGCTGGGGAAATATTAAACTGAAACACTATCAACACCCTCATCTGCCAGCGTTTAGAATGGCAGAGAGAGAGAAAGGCCACAGCTCAACAGCCTCCTGCCCTCTCAAGGGCTTAAGGGAATTTCATTCCTGGAAATGTGTACAGAGCCCCTGCCACTGTGTCCCAGATGTGTTCTACTTGCTTATCCTTTGAACTTTAGATTGCATTATAAGAGCTAACATTTGCTTATTTGGAAGGAGACCGGGCCTCTCCTCGACCCTTCTCCCTGGCCATTTGAGAAAGGTCTGGGAGTGAGAATGATTCCTTTAATAACTGGAGACAGAGACTCGTCTTGCCAACAATATTTTTATCAATCTTTCATTTTACTATTTTTTAAAACAGAATTCAAGGAGATTTTCTGATTTGGCACAATTCCTCTGATGCATGATTCTCCGAATTCATAGATTAGTACAGAACATTTTGACCCATAAAGTGGGAAAACTGAGGCAGGGAGTGGGGAAGTCAAAGATACTCAAGATTGTAAGAAGGGGAATTTGAAACTCTGAGATGGCATAATGAGTTGATTAGAAACTCAGCCAGAGGCTTTCCAATTTTTTCCCTCTCTTCCCCTCAATGAATCCTCAGCGATTTCTCAGCATCTTACAATAATTATCCCCTAGGTTTCATCTATAACTCTCTTTCCCCAATGCAGGAAATGAAGGTGAAGATGGAGTCTGCATGTTTAAAGCTAAAGAAACACTTCCTTTCCCCCACAACGCCCTATAATCACCCAAATAATTACTGCAGTCATTAAGTCCTGAAAAAAAAGCTTAAAATCTCCTTTAAACAATTTTGGGATTGGTTTGTTTGTTTGTTTGTTTGTTTGGTGTTGAATATGCTATGCGAAATATGAATTCTGCAGGCAAAACCAGAATTTGCACACAATAATTTTTATTAGGACTCTTTAACGACTTATAATCTTTACAAACTACTTTCTTATGTAATCTTTCTCAGAAAGCAGTTTACTTACGAAGGCAGATTTTAAAAGTTGTAAGTTGCAAAGAAGTTACTAAGGAAAATCATTTATGTGCAAAATAAAATATTGATCAAATGGTTATAACTTGGAGTGAGCTCTCACATAAAAGAAAAATAAAACGCAAAGATATAAAGGCACTCAAGTGAGGACAGACCTAGAGATAGAATTAATTACCGAGAGGTTTTTTTTTTTTTTTTTCTGAAGGGCTGAACTGCCTCACCCGGTTGTAATCTCCTCCTTTCCTGCTGCGTGGAAAGAAGCGATGATCAGACCTGAAAGGTACAAGGAACTACTCCAGCAGAAGCTGTGAAAAAGGGGAGTCACTGACATGATTCTTTAAATTAAAGCAACAGATACTGGATTTCATCAACATTAAGAACTTAGACACTGTTAAGAGATGAAAAGACAAACCACAGACTAGGAGAAAATATTTAAAAATCACATCTGATAAAAAACTTCAATCCAGAATATATGAAGAGTTCTCAAAACTCAATAAGAAAATAAACAATTATATTTATAAATGGAAAAAAGATGCGAGAAGTCACTTCACCAAAGAAGATATTTAGATGGCA